>NC_056726.1:1471730163-1471809456 GCF_019279795.1 Protopterus annectens
AGTTTTTTGCATACTGGGATTTTCCTCTTTTCTACAACAGTTTCTTCCTTCTGTTGTATCATTTGTTTATGGCAGAGGACCACCAGATTGGCTTCCTTTTTATGGAGGAGTGTATCTTGGTTCTATTTGAGATGGCACGATTCATGCACGAGTGGATGTGCTCATACAGTACCTTAGTGTAGGATTCAGCAGTCAAACTTTCAGCTGCCGTCTGCATGGGTGTCATGAAGTTTGTCACTTCTGACTTGAGTAGCATGAAGTTGGCTTTGGAGAAATATTTTACGGAGGTTTCCTTACTGGGGTGGTGGTGGTGGGATATGGATGTCAGGGGTGATTTGCTTATGGTCAGACCTGACCAATGAGGGGGTGACCACTGGTGTGGAGCATCTATCTCCCTTGTTGGTAATGACCATTTCTAGGATACTGGAGCCCCTTGTGGGACAATGGATGAGTTGATCCAGGGTGTTGGAATTTATGAATTCCAAGAACTGTTGGGAAAAGGTGTTTCCCAGTTAATGGCAGGGTAGTTGTAATCACCCAGTATTAGGGTGTTTGGTTGTATCTTAATATTTTCCAGTATGTTTAGAAAGGTGTATTGAGAATCTTAGGGCATGATGGGACATCTGTAGCAAGCTACAATTTGGATTGCAGTCTTACCTAGTGTTAGTTGCACCTAGAGAATTTCAGATGCATTGCATTGGGCAACGAGCCTGGAGGTGTGAAAATCCTTAGTAAATATGGACACTCCTCCACCTTTATGTTTCGGTCTTGGTTTGGTTGCCGAAAAGTGTGGTAAGAGTTGTAGCCTGGTATTGCAGGGGTGTTCTCTGGAGCCTTGAACCAGGTCTCAATTAATGTGCAGATATCGATGTTCTCCATTTTTAGGAGTGCCTCGAGAGAGTGCATTTTGAGGTTTAGACTTCTAGCACTGAGTAGCATTATCTTCAGATTTTGCATGCTTGTATCTGTTACAGTGGTGGTTTTGTCCTTTGAACCTTTCCTAAGAGGCACTATAGGGGTGGCAAGAGCTTTAGCCAGTAACCTGAATCCCAGGGGTGACAGGTGCAGACCATCTCTGGTACAGCATCGTGGTTTATCGATCATGTTGTCCTAGGCCGACAGATACTGGATCACCTTTGAATGACACAAGAAGCTTAGCCAATTGTTGAAGTCAGTCATTTTGTCATTATACTGTGGTATCATTCTGGGCGAAGGCAGGATGCTACTCAGGGCTAGGTTCATACCTGTCTGGGCTACATGATCCGAGAGCTCTTCCATATCTCTTTTCATGTAGTCCAGGGTGATACGTATCAAGTCATTCACTCCAACATGGACAATGACAGAGTTGTATTCGTATTTGTTGTGGAGGAACTTGAGTGCATGTGTTATGTGGCAGATCCTGGCACCCGACAGGCAGCTGACTCTAATTTTCTCCTTGTTCAGTGAGTGGGACATCAGTGTGCCTGACTAAAGAGTCACCTATTACTAACGTGTTGGGTATGTTGTCTTGCCTTAGGGGCTGTTGTTAGGTGGCACACTGGTGTTGTGAACTATGTGACACTTTGGTTGTGACTGGTGTTTGTTTGCGTTTCAGCTTTGGAGGTCCTTGTTGGTTGGGCAGGTTAATGTTAAGGGCCTCCGCATATGTGGGTTTAGTGTTGCTATGTGTGGGTGTTGATGGTGTGGGTTTTGAAGGGCTATGTGTTGCTTCAGGTGTAGTGCAAGTGTTAACCTCCTCCTCTTGACCATCTAGCACAGTCTTGGCTGGAGAGAGCTTTGCTTACAGTTTGGCTATGTAAGTGCATCTCTCGCAGGTTGTAGTGTTGGGTGTTAGGAGGAGAGGGTTGTCTGTGTACATGAGGCAGTTGCTGCATTGCCCCAGTATGCCCAGACTCAACAGGTGGACAGGAGAAATCACCAGAAGCTGACCCTTGGACATGCCTGTTTAGGTGCTTTTTTGTAAAGTACAAGAGCTGTTTTCCCTTACCTTTGCAAGGTACTTTGCAATTATAGGCTGTTTAGTGCCTATGATTAATTTCTCCTTATTAACAAGGAGAGCTGAGTGCTTGTATCAGTTTAAGGCTTCCTATTGCTTTCCAGCAGGTTCTAGAGCAAGTGCTAGTCACAGCGGTATAGATTTTAGTGCTGCTACTGAGAAACCAGCTAGTTCTAAGGGAAAATTTGAAGAACAGACTTCCTGGTCCCTGGAATAGTTTAACCATAGCCCCACGGTGCTGCATAATGCCAAAAATGCACTAACACACACATTTTTAAGCCAGAAAGTTGAAAGGGATAGAAATCAGCCCAAAATGGCTAATAAAATTACAATTTTAGAGCTGGAAACCCCTCCTCTAGTGTTAGACAGGCAGTACAATGCTCACCACTCCCACTGGTAAGCAGTAAGACTTCCCTCTACCACAGCAAGGTCTGGATAGCTCTGAACACAGAAAATAAAGTCCTGAGACAAGCAAAGCCTGGGATCTGGACTATACTAGCTAGGAAAGGCAGGAAACAAGCAAACACCATAGTATTTTTGGGGGTTTTTTTTTGGTTGAAACAGGCTAAACAATGCAATAATACAGTAAATAAACACAGAAAAGGCTTACACACTTGAGTGTGTAGCCCTAAACAGTAAATGCAATTAAAACTCTACAAAATTAGCAATTTAAAACTTTTTAAATTAAGCAGGGCAAGTGCACAACATATAAGCTAAATACCATTTTGAGGAGTAGGGAGGTAGGCAATATTCCCACATAGAATTTATATATCTTTGCAAGTATTTATCATCTCAGTCAGTTGGGAACTACTATTCAGTAACATTTGAATGTTAAGCTTTACACTAAACACAACTTAATTTTTATGGAATTTCTTTTCTTAGTTATGATTTGATTCAGGCCTTCGTTGGAGGAAAATGTTAAAAAAAGCTCTTAAGAAAGACGCCCCACAGGGCATACAAAACCATGTGACTTATTGGGACCTACTGGCCCCTAGACCCCATCTGACCTATCACAAGTAATGCTTATTGGCATGTCACAATACACACCTACCCCATTGCCAATAGTCCCACCCACTCCGCTACTTCCTGCATCCTTCCATCCCTTGCTTTGAAGTCACCAGCACTGGGAATGGTACTTTTGTATGGATGGTATATATTTTGGGAATTCATTCCCTGCTGCTGTTAATATTAAAAGCAAACTTGTGATCTACAAAGAACAAACTGCAAACCAAGTTAGTTGAAAAGTATGGACACAGTACATCTGAAGCCACAATTCATGATAAAAAAGTTGATTTAATATTGAAATGCTGATAAAAACAAGTAAACGGAAGTGCTTTTGTTTTCTTAATGAAAACTTCAAATAAAACCATGTTTGAAAAATCGGGTCCAAATATACACCAGTCTAGGTCAGATGAATGCTAAGTCCCCAGTGATGTCATGCTTCCTTTGGGAGGGATTAAAGAAGATTTTTAGAAAATTTAAAGGGCCATCCAGGTAGAAAACTGGCATGGATTACAATAGATTTAAGTTAGTCTCTTATTGTTGATATTCTTATGTTTCATGGTGGTTTTAATTTTATACTCTTATTTTTTACTTTTGATTTGATTTTTATTGTAAAAATATGTACTACTTCTGGAACTTTTCTCCTTGGGTCTCCACTGAAAATGGGTCCCTGGCTAAGTTGGACTAACCTGGTTAACAAATGCCAATAAATAAATAAAATAAAAATAAATAAGTTAGTTTATACATGTACGTCTGATTTTTTACATACTAATAATGTACTGGCAACATACTGCAGCCATCACCTTTCTAAAGATTTCAGTTTTAAACTACAGGCGATGGATATTTGATCATTCAAACCAGGCCATTTCATGGCTTTAAGTTTCAATTGCCAGTGAAGTTTAAGTTTTTCCAGATTGAGTGTCCACGGATCCCCTCTATCTGACAGGACAAATTGTTCTAAAATGAAAAATGTAAAGGTACTGTCAGGAAATTCCATAGTCTGTTTGGAAAGAGCATTGGCATCCTTTTTAGTTCTAATGCGATAAATGTGCTCATAAATTCTGTCACTTAGATGTCTTTCTGTCTTATCAACATAAACCCTTCACAATGTTGGCATTGAGCACGATAAATGATTTTAGTGGAATAACACTTAAAATATTGTTTGGGTCTATACTGGACACCATTAATGACAAACAAATTACCAGTTAAAATATGCTTGCAATAAGGGCAGCAGTCGAGTTTCGCCATCCCAAAGTGCTTTGATTATTGGACTGATTTCTTCTCAAATAAAGCTTTGAGGTTTTGCCCCTTCTTATAAATAATGCTTGGAACCAAACTTACATGTTCTCTAGTGATTTGTCATTTGTCAAAATATTTCAGTTTTTAGTAAGTATGCTTCTAATATGGTAGATGTCTGGATGAAATATTGTAACAAAGGAATTCTTATAGCTATCGGTCCTGTTAGTGATATGTGTGGATGTTTGTGTACCCATAACCAATGGACTGATATGGTCTTGCACTGTTGCCCCAAGGGTGGGTATGAAGTGCTTCTTTTCACGTTTATTCATGACCTTGATGATTAATTCATTAATAAAAGAAAGTGGACATCCACATTTTGAAAACATGTGCCTTCACAGGTTGCATCTGTCCCAAAACCTTTCCTCATCTGTGATCATTCACACAGAATGGACAAATCGGCCTTTGATGACTGCTCTTTTCTGCACTTGGGGATGTGCACTTGTATAGTGGAGAAATTTGTTGGGGTAGGTTACTTTCCAGTAAATTTCAGAAGTAGATATTTTTTTGATATTGTCCTTTTTGAGCCAAACATCCAGATATGTGATATGGGTATCATGGACTTGGTGGGTGAATTGGAGAAATTCTGTGGTGGTGTTGATGAATTTCAGGAACTGGGGAATGATTTCAACATCTCCATCCTGCAAAATAAATACATTGTCCAGGTACCTGGTGTAAAGTTTGCATGAACTATAGAAAGTGGACTCAAAAAATGTTTTTCTACTACTGTATCATGACGGCATTGGCAAACAGATCCCCACATGCTGAACCCATGGCTATGTATTTTGTCTGTAAAAACAAATCTCTTTTTCAAAAATAATGAAATTAATTTTCAGCACCAGTTCTATAAGATTTTTGTACACATTTATGATGTCCTTTTTTAGTCCTTTGTCAGCTAGAAATTCACAAAACCATTCTAGCCCAATATGATGTGGAATGATAGAATACAAATCTTTTATATCAATTGTTATAAGTACATATGATTCATGGTAAGGAATGTGATTAATTTTATCCAAAAAATCCCATGAATCATGACAGATGTGTGGTTCAGCCATGACAAATTCTTTGATCTTGACGTCTAAAACTTTTGCTAGAGGATGAGTGACGGATCCTCTGGCATCTACAATTGGCTGAAGTGGTGGTTGTTCATTACTTTTATGGAGTTTAGGAACCTCAAAAATGATTGGTATCATTGGTTTGCTTACATTTATGAAGTCATAGTGATCAATTAAGATTGGTTTATCAATAAATAAGTCCATGATGTTGGATCTAATTCTCCTGTAAGCAGAATTAAGTTCATTAATTGAAGACTTTATGTAAGTGCCATTATCTAGAACTTCTCTCACTTTATTGCAATAATCAGTTATATTCATAATAATAAGGCCACCCCCCTATCAGGTTGCATTATCCTGATTTCCTGGTTGTTTTTGAACACTACGAATAAGTTCGCTTTCGGTCTCAGTTATGTTATTATTCTTTGAGGTACCTTTATATTCTGGTTTTGCTTCCCTGGCCAGGTAGTTGTGATATCCACTTCACAGACCCTTGCAAAGCATTGAAAAACAGGATGGATGGGAGGATTAAAAGTGCTCGATATATGTAGGGGGTTAAGTGCTCAATTACAATTTTGAAATAATAAGTTGAAGTTTAACTTGGTAACATAGAGTTTCAAATTCATCAGGACAGAAGCCACATCTGTTACCTTAAGTTTCTTTCTGAGTCCACTTTCTATAGTTCTTGCAAACTTTACACCAGATACCTGGATGATATATTTATTTTGTTGGCTGGAGATGTTGAAATCATTCCCCAGTTCCTGGAATTCATCAACACCACCACAGAATTTCTCCAGTTCACCCACCAAGTCCATGATACCCATATAGCATATCCAGATGTTTGGCTCAAAAAGGACTATATCAGAAAAAGATTTACTTCTGAAATTTACTGGAAAGAAACCTAGTCTAACAAATTTCTCCACTACACAAGTGCACATCTCCGAGTGCAGAAGAGAGCGGTCATCAAAGGCCAATTTGTCCTTGCTGCCTGAATTATCACAGATGAGGAAAGGTTTTGGGACAAATGCAACTTGTTAAGAGATATGTTTTTGAAACGTGCATATTCACTTACTTTTATTAGTGAATTAATGATCGAGGTCATGAATAAACGTGAAAGGAAGCACTTCGCATCTATCCTTAGGGCAACAGTGCAAGACCATATCAGTCCATCGGTTATGGGTACACAAACATCCACACACATCAGTAACAGGTCCGATAAGTAAAATATTTCCCTTATTACAGTATTTTGTCTGGACAGCTGCTGTATTAGAAGCATACTTACTAAAAACTGGAGTATTTTGACAAATGACATACACATTAGAGAACATGTAGGTTTGGCTCCAAGCATTATTTATAAGAAGGGGCAAAACCTCAAAGCTTTATTTGAGAAGAAATCAGTACAGCAATCAAAGCATTTTGGGATGACGAAATGTGACTGCTGCCCGTATTGCAAGTATATTTTAACTGGTAATTTGTTTGTCATTAATGGTGACCAGTTTAGACCCAAACAACATTTATTGTGCTCAATGCCAACGTTATAAAGGGTTTTATGTCTGTAAGAAAGAAACACATCTACATGACAGAATTTATGACCATATTTATGACATTAGAATTAAAAAGGATACCAATGTTCTTTCCAAACATACCATGGAATTTCCTGACCGTACCTTTACATTCTTCATTTTAGAACAATTTGTTCTCTCAGGTGGAGGGGGCCCGTGGACAATCAATGTGGCAAAACTTGAACTTCGCTGGCAATTAAAACTTAATGCCATGAATTGGCCTGGTTTTATTGGCCAAATATCTGTCACCTGTATTTTAAATCTGAAATCTTTACAAAGGTGATGGCTGCAATGGTACGTTATCAGCATGTACACAACCAGAAGCACATGTATAAACTAACAATTCTGTTGTAATTCATGTCGGTTTTCTACCTGCATGGCCCTTTAAAGTTTGTAAAAATAATCTTTAAGCCCTCCCAAGGGAAGAATGACATCACTGGGGGCTTGGCATTCATATGATCCAGACTGGTGCATATATGGACTCAGTTTTTAAAACATGGTTTTATCTGAAGAAGTTTTCATTAAGAAGATGAAAGCACTTATCTTTTACTTGTTTTTATCAGCATTTCAATATTAAAGCAAATTTAATTCAATATTAACTCAAATTTAATTCTCACCTGCAAATAAACATCAAAAAAACACATCAAAAACTTGGCATGCTTTATAGACAGAATGCCTACCTCACATCTGCCACTAAAATCACTCTCTACTTCCTTTCTTATCCCCTCCCTACTCTATGGTGCCCCACTACTAACTAATCTTCAGTCCTTGTTAAAAAAACAGCTTACCTCCTGCTATAATAAAATTGCAAAATTCGCCACCAGCCATAACTCCTCCACACACCACTGTTTATCCCTCCATAAACTAAAATGGCTAGAACTTCCCAACCAACTATCTTATACTCAACTAACCCTAGCCCATAAACTTATTCAAAACCCTTCCTCTGTCCCTCCCTTTCCTCTGCCTTTAAAATGCACCTACCTAACAGAGTTCTAAGGTCAAATAATCAAAATCTACTAGAAGTGCACAAACCTACTCATCCCCCAGGCAAAAGCCTTCTGTCCTTCAGCCTCGCCTCTGGAACTCCCTACCCCCACTCATCCGCACCACCTCCAACCACTGACCTTCAAAAGTCTCTTTTTCACATCTAGCATCACAGTGGGAATGCTCATGCTCCCACCCTACATAACTAACTCTACTCATAGTCCTCCAATATCTCATCCTACTTTATATAGCTACTATGTTTGTTCTCTAATCTGTATAATGTTTAACATTTGTTCGATTACTAGTATTTTTCTTCTCAATGTATTAACTGTTATGACTGCTACTGTATATTTGATAAGTTTTCACTTGTATCCTGTCTACATTGTATTAACTCTCTGTACCTACATTTTTTCTGTCAAATGTTGAATGTACATTTTCTTTGTGGAGCTTTTCTCCCCAGGACTCCATTGAAAACGGGTTCTTTATGGCCCAATGGACTATCCTGGTAAACCAACTGCAATAAATAAATAAATAAATAAATAAAGCAACCTTTTTATCGTGAATTGTGGTTCCAGGTGTACTGCGTCCATACTTTTGAAATATTAAAAGCAAGACAGATTGAAGCTTACATGCTCACCCTAGCATTCGTTTTGGCGCTCCAGTCTTCTCCTGTTCCATTTAATACCTTTGGGAGCTGTATACATAAACAGTGCACTGTGTAATATCTGTACATGGCATGCAGTGTCAGTTTAAATGTGTAGTTAACATACATTCTACTTCTACAGGTAGTGCCTGTTCTATATCTTTATTCTCTTGTTGGTCAAGGAGGTCAGAATCAATGTACCTCATTTCACTGTAACGAATGCATCCCCCCCCACCCCCCGGGCATGGGGACCCAGTTGCAAGGGTGATGTCCTGTGCTAAACTATTTCAGGTTTCAGTGTTATATTGAGGCCCTTTATTATTGTGTGTTATGAGTCTGCAGCAGTAATCCTTGTGGAAGAGACAGAGAAATATTTTGACTCCATACACCACTGCTGCATGCTGAAAGGAGCATTACTACCCCCTTCTCCAGCCCTAATGCCTCACTTTGAAAAATCTCAGGAGTAAAAATAGCAGAGAATTGACTTCCCAATCTGGTCGTGTGTGTCCCATTGTCTGTGCACTGACTGGCACCGAATGCTACCCTATTTGCATGACACATGACAAGCTCAGATAATATCAAGGTGTGAAACATGGCAGTCCACAATTCCTGTCTATATTTTTAATAAATATGGCACTGCAGTGACTCCATGTACAGGTGGTTAGATATGGAATTGTAGTCCCTCCCGTTGAGAACATCTCCAGGACTGCAGCTGCATCTATGTAGTGCTGGCTGCAGGGATCCAGGGGTGTGCATGGGATATGGGAGACATCTGCATGATGGTTAGCAGGTTTACTTGTTGCACAAATTGCGTAAGTCAGAATAACAACCTTAGCCCTAATTAGCATAATCATAATGCCCATCCAGGTGAATCTACATTATATAACTGTGATAGAAGTCAAAGAGGCTAATTGCAGTACAGAATAAACCTCTGGAGCTTAGAGTTTGATTCCTGCATAAGGTGAATTGGAAAATAAAACTTTCTTCAGTGAAATATTTCTGCTTATATAAGGTAAGTTCTACTTCTTACATGCCCATTTGTTTGTTCTACTGCTGCTTTTAATGGTTATTCAACCTATTGACAGTAAGGGATATAGGTCTGTCAGTACTTTAAGTGTGTTGGCAAAGGTGTATTGGGAGGAGAGATTGCAAGGGATCAGCATTTAGTGGCCTGTAGGATTGCTAAGCATGATGTGAGACACACCCATAAGCCTGTACTCCGAGAACTTGGTTAATACAATTTTAGTGCTGTATACATCACACATATCTCAGTAGCCATAAGCCTGTACTCCGAGAAGTTGGTTAATACAATTTTAGTGCTGTATGCATCACACATATCTCAGTAACTAAAGCATTTGTAAGAGTAATTAATCGAAAATCAGCAGATACCATAGCCTAACCTATCTCCATCCTGATCAACAGGATTCTAATAGAAGGTGCCATCCCTTCTATCTGGAAAATATCCCACGTTATCCCACTCCATAAAGGTGGAGCTTCTACAGAACTGTCCAACTACAGACCTATAGCCATTCTTTCACCATTAGCCAAAATAATGGCGAAGTGAGTGCGTAAGTTGCTTATGTACAATCTCACCCAGAACAATCTGCTGGCCAACTCACAGCATGGATTTAGACCCCATCACAGCACCACCTCCGCCCTCCTTTACTAATGTCATGCAACAACATCAGAACAATAATATGCTATCCTCTGCTCACTTCTTACACCTCTCTAAGGCCTTTGATATGGTTATCCATCAACTAGTCATTCACTCTCTGGCATCTATTTCCCTGGACAATCATGTTATCCAGTGGTTCCTCTCTTACCTCAGCAATAGACAGCAGGCAGTAACATGGCAGAATAAACTGTCCACTCTATTACCTCTCACCCTTGGGGTCCCTCAAGGTTCAGTTTTAGGCCCCCCTTACTCTTTTCTATCTTCATCAATGACCTCCACACTATCCTCCCAAAAGTAACCTGCATCCAATATGCAGACGATTCCACCCTGATTTGCTCTGCCTCCTCCCCATCAGAGCTTTTATATTTATATATTTTCTACCTTCCAGTCTGAAATAGTTACCTACTAGGGGTGTGGTGAATGTTATTTTGGGATAGGCTGTTGAGATGATTATGTAATAATTTAACAGTTTAAATGTGTGAGAATACGTGTTTTCTTTGTCTGAAGAAGTCTCACTAATAGGTGAGATGAAAAGCACTTTACTGTATGTGAATAAAACCTTTGTTTTTATTTTAATTGGAGTACTGATCCTTGTACTTTCATGGTCTGGAGTGAAGTTCTCCTGTCACTTTAACTATTATGCCAACATCCAATCGGGCAGAGTCCCATATGGGGGGTAATGATGCTCCCTGGAAACATGGTTATAACCATCTCCCTGAGGTTGGTGTGTCTGTGGTCACAACCCAGTGTATATGCTGGGCCATCTTGAAGGTATGGACTAGTACCACCACAGCCATGGTGGAGATAGTGATCCAGGGTGTACGTGATGATTAGGAGTGCATGGCCCATATGCAGCTGTTTTTTTTAATCGCACACACCATGCATGTGTCTGATTTTCTCAAAATTCACTTACCACAATGCTACAACATTTTCTGAATCTGGCCTAATGTTTATCCCATTACTTAACAAGTTTGAAAATTTATGGAATAATAGAGAGGGTCATAGTGAGAAGGATTAATAATATGTTTGCCAGATTTATTTATTTTTTTAGGGAAAGAGTAAGTGTATGTGTCAACTGTATGAATTCAATTGAAATCAGATATAATATTTCAGTGCTAATTAAACCTGGTGTGGTAATATCTTTGAGGAGAATTACATATCCGATTTGTGACTTATTTTTATTGATTGACTTTCCTAATTAGTTAGCTGCTTAGTTACTTAGTTACCTGCTGTTTAACCCAATTTAATTAATCCAATTTAGATAAATTTCCTCTAATATAATCCTAGCTGAGAATTTTTAGCCTGTATCTTTCAAGTTAACTCTCTTAACATTGTTTGAACTATTTCACCTTCAAAGCTAAGCAACTTCTCCTTATGTGCATTACTGACTAATCCTACAGTGGTTGACATATAGCTGGCTTAGTATAAACCTGTGTTCCCACTAACAAACAAACAACTTCAAAACAGATAAAAGATGATCTTGTTATCTTTAAAACTGCCATCTCCTTCAAGAAAATTCAAACTGACCATCAGAAGGATTTCAACAGTTTTATCCATGGTACTGTTCAAAATGGTCATGGTGAACTCACAACAATGCTTTATGTACTCTACAAATGAAAGCAACCACTCTTTTTATTCAATGACCAATGACCCAATCAGGAGCCAATCTGGACAAGTTAAATGGTTTAAGTAAATGGTAATTAGCATTATGTTATGCTCTCATTTAGGACATACCTAACACTGTAATAACTAAAGCATCTATAAAACCATAGCAATGCTGAAAAACTGCTAGAAAACTCTTATCTCATATCTGCCTCCTTGCATCTAAAAACATCTTGCTATTTTCATGAGTGGCCTTTAACTAACGTCTTGCAGTTTACCACAGTGGGTTAAGGGAGGATCTACTAAGAAAAGAACAAAAAAAAAATCAGGGTCAAAAATCAGAAAGACCAGCTCTCACAGAGACAAGAACCCTCTGATTTAACTAAACAAGAAACTAAGTGGTCTAACAAGGTCCAACAAGAACAATTATGAGGTAGGATAGCCTCTCAGGCTAAGGACAATCACAAAGCCCTCTTCAGCTATGTCAGGAAACTTAAAGGAAGCACACAGCAGTGTGCAGAACTAGTGGTAAATGGCACAACCTTCACTGACCATGGTTTAGATCTAACTTCACCCCCCACTTCCCCCTACCCCTTTTAAAATCCCTACTAGCATATCCCCCCAACTATCAACATGGAGACGGTCCTGGTAGCTCTCACTAAGGCCAAAAACACTGCTTCAATGGGGCAATATCCTTGGTTGCCTGCTAAATAGCCTCAAACATTACCTAGCAGGGCTACTAGAGGCAGTGTTCAGCTACAGCTGCAAAACAGGTTACAAATAGAGTGAAAGGAGGTCTGCAACAGTCATCCCTCTCCACAAGAGTGGACCATCAATTGATTTAGGAAACTACAGACCCCTTAGCCTGACAAGTGTAATAGGCAAAGCCAATGAATTATCATAGAAATGATCAACAAGGCCATTGGCAACCTACAGACACATGATCCATCCCAATTTGGCTTTGTCAAGTGAAGGTCTTGCCTACTGAACCTGGTAGACTTTAAGAGGGTCAGCAAGGCTATGGATGAGGGAAAACCGGTACCATCTACCTCAACTTGGCCAAGGAGTTCAGTATAATACCCCACTTGGGTATTGTTGACAAACTGTACGAACTAGCTCTAAATCCCTATATAACTGACTGGACTGCTGGCTGGCTCACAGGTAAGACCCAAGAAGTCAGGATTGATGAGATTACTTCCTCCAGGAGACCAGTCACCAGTGGAGTACCTCAGAGCTCTGTGTTGGGACTGCTCCTGTTTGGCATCTATTTCTCAGAAGTCAAGGCTCATGTTGAAGGTCTCTGGCTCACCAAGTTCACAGATGACTGAAATTGGAAGTTATCATAAAATTCCCTTCATGAGACAAACATTCTACAAGAGGGTCTGACACAGCAAATGACTGGTGACAGAGCCATGGATTAAAACTCAGTACAAACAAATGCATTATAGTTCACCTTGGGAAGTCATCCACCCAAGCTAATTACTTCATTGATAAAACAAGAGCGGACCCAGCAGTTAGGGATTTGGGAACATATGCTGATAGTAATTTGTACTGGATCCTACCCAGTTCGGCTTTGTTAAGGGCAGATCCTGCCTCTTAAACCTGGTTGATTTCTTTGAAACAGTCACCAAGGCGATTGACGAGGGGAAGGTGGTCCACACAGCCTACCTGGACCTCGCAAAAGCCTTCGATACAATACCCCACTCGGGCATTATAGATAAGCTCACCAGCTTAAATATAAACCCCTATATCACTAGATGGATTGCAAACTGGCTCAAGGACAGAACCCACATGGTTAGAATTGCTGGAGCCATGTCAGACTCCAAACCAGTTACAAGTGGTGTCCCACGAGGCTCAGTCCTGGGACCTCTCTTGTTCGGTATATATTTCTCGGAGGTACAAGGACTGTGGCTGACCAAGTTCGCAGATGACTGCAAACTGGGCGCCATAATCGACTCTCCAGCCGACACAAGCATCCTCCAAAAGGGCCTCATAGAAACAGACAACTGGCGCCAGAGCCATGGCCTCAAGCTAAATGCCAAAAAGTGTATAGTCATCCCCTTTGGCAAAAACAAAGTGCCCACAAATTACCACATAGGTGGTAATCCATTAAGTACAGAAGAAGTAATTAGGGACCTGGGGACCCAAGTTGATAGCAATCTCTCATTTGACAACCACGTGGCCAAAGTGGTTAGAAAAACATTTTATATAGCCCACCTAATCATGAAGGGATTCACATCTAGATCAGGGGAGGTCATCGTGCCTCTTTACTCATCCCTCATCAGGCCCATAATTGAGTACAATGCCCCTTTTGAGATGTACCTTACCAGACACCTGCAGCAACTGGAAAGACCCCAAAAGTACCTCACCAAGAGGATCAAAGGGCTCAAACAGATGCCATATGCAAACTAGGCTTGCATTGATATAATTTGTTAGTCTATTCCAGCATTTGTTACTGTCTCAGAGAACTAAATACATTTTTTTTCCTATATATTCACTTATATAGATTGTTTTAATGCTTCTCTACTGTTCCTTAATCACCTCAAGCATTCTCATTGGCAGGTCTTTCTATGCAGATCAGAATAAGGTCTTTGCTTAAATATAAACACTATAGAAGTTCAAATATTTTAATCTTTCATATTAACATAGATTTTCTCATTCTTGGATGCCCTTGGCATATTTCTGTTGTTCTCATTCAAATTTGCTCATGTTAGTTTTCCGATGAGCTTTGCAAAATATTATTCCTAAACTTAGTTTACTTATAATGTAAGTTGCAAACACTGGCTTTATTGTTTACAAATTCCTAGACTTTGTAAAATGTTTTTATACAGACGATGGTTTAATAGCTATCTTTAACCAATTGGTTGATATGATCAGAAAAAAAGACCCTCAAAGTTGGAGCTATCAGTATACCTAGGTCCATAAATTAATACACAATTTCTATAATTGTGTTCTGTATTAAACAGTTACCCTTCATTTCATGTCCCTCAAATCTCATATGTTTAGTTTTTGATATATTTCTGAGAATATTATTCACCTGTACGCAACTGGTGTGAGGTATTTTTTAGACATGAACAATCTGTATCGGATACAATCAGTCTTCCTATTTCAAGTCATTTGCATACCAAATGTAAAAACATCTTCAATGAGAATAATAAATCAGAAGGATACAAACTAAGTAACTGTGGTCCTAGGATGGACCTCTGTGTGACACTAATTGTAACCTAGAATTTCACCTGAACACTTTTTATATATTTGCCATGTTGTATTTCTATGCCATTCAGTTTTGATTTACCTTAACCATGAGTTGCTCTAATTTGTTTATCATTATTTTAAGCATGGCCCTATCAAAGGATGAAGACAGGTGTATGTAAATTGTATCCCATACTTTTTTCAATTATAGTTGTTGATATATTATTATAAAATATCATGTTACAGGAACTGCAGACCAGTTTCTAACATAAGTAAATAGATATATGGATTCAAGTCCCAGCCCTGCAATTCTGATAAGTTATCAAGAATAAACTTCTCCATCATTTTTCCACAACTGGAAAGTAGATTTGTAGGTCTGTTTGACTCTGGGTTAGGTCTACTTTCCTTTCTATTAATGCAAGTTTCCAGTCTTGGGGAATCTCCCCATACTTAATAACATGTGAATAACAGATGTAATGGTACTACAGCTTCATGTTGAAATACTCCCAGGTATACAGGTTCATAAGTGTTTACTAGGCTAAAAACCACAAGGGCCTTTTTAAGCCTAGGCATGCATCCCAAATCTCTGACAAATTCTGATACCCTTGATAAGTGTAACCATGAGCCTGGGAGATGAACCATTTACAGGTTACCTGTTTGCATCAGGGACATAGATGCCAAGTCAGGAATGAATTTGCGGTTTCCCATCCAATTGTCCAAGTCACCTGTTTCATAGATGGGGTAGTCTCTGGGATACATATATCTCTCTCCAGCAGGTCCTATTTATATCAAAGGCAAGGTTTAAGTCTTTAGAATGGGTAATCCTGGTACTGTTTGTTTTGTGGATATACAGGAGGTCCATCAGAGTGGGGTCTGACAATGCCCTGTATGCCAGACATAGCTCTCCCCTCAAAAGCCTGTAGGAGACAGAATACAGGAATAGGGCCTTGAGGCATTCTGCACAGAACATATTACTTATGCCTTGTATTCTTTTAGTAAGAAACCTCTGTGGACATTCCAGTTATTATATATGCCTGGTTTGGTACTTACCAAAAGAGGCATTTTACTCAATGATAGGTGTGATGGATGCTAGATACAGTGAAACAATGACTTCCTTGGACTTAGATACCATATCTTTGTTTATAAGTTGTGCAACATAGAATGATTTATTCACCACTGTAGACACGTGATGATCAAAGGCTAGATTACTATCTATGAGTGTCCCTAGGTCCCTGACTACTGAGTCAACTCTAAGGGGTGTGTTGTCAATATGATAGTTACCAGGATGGATGACTTCCCAATGGATACTATTATGCATTTCTTGGCATTTAGTTTTAGTCCATGGCTCTGACACCAGTTGTTTGTCTTTGTCAGCCCATCATGGAGAGCATTTGTGTTAGTGTGAGATTCAGTGACAGCTTCTAATTTGCAATCATCTGCAAATTTAGTTAGTCAGAGACCACTGACATTGGCCTTGACTTCTGAGAAGTAAATGCCAAAAAGTAGTGGTCCAAGGACAGATCCCCACTTGTGACTGGCTTCTTTGTAGAGGTGAACTCCCCAACTGTAACTTCCTGGGTCCTGTCTGTGAGCAAGTTGACTATCCACCGGGTGACATACAGGTTTGCACCTAACCTCTTGAATTGGCCAACAATGCTTGAGTGGGGTATTGTGTCAAATGCCTTGGCAAGGTCAAAGTAGGCAGTGTGAATGATTTTGTCCTTGATTTGGGTTGCTCTAGGAATGGTCATTATATATGAGAGTTATTCCTCTGTTAAGTGTTAAGAAGTCTGTTCCTGTTCTTATCACCAAGTCTTGTAGATCATTCCTTCCTGTCATAATTCACATTTTAGATTGACAGTAGAAGGATGCAATTATTATTCAAAGGCTGTCAGCATATTTCTCACATACTCTGCACGTTTGCATGACTTCATTTGCATAGTTACACAAACAAAGCTGTTTTCAACATGGAGTAGAGACAGACTAAGGCCATTCCTTTGTGTCAGAACAAAGCAGCGTTATAAGCTTATCTAGCCTGTAACATAAACATGTTTTTGATCTGAATAACAAAAATCCATTTTGTCAGCTGTAATGTCTAACATAATTCTACTTGAGAAAATCTATCCTGACACACATTTCTGATATTTCAGTGCATGTGTAACAGTTCTCTCTTTGATGTATCCTTTACCAATAAACCAAAATGTATGCACTTAAGAAAGCAGATATAAGTATAAGAAATGGGGTAATTTTAGTTTCAGATTCACAATGAGAAATAGCTTAGTAGGATGGACATAAACTTTAGAAAAAGTTAACACAAGATTAGAAACACATTTACTGCACTGAATGCTTGAATGGTAGTACCCACCCCATGCATTTAAATGCATAATGGTTAATTTTCTAGTCCCTGTCTGTATTAATGTCCTGCACATGAAACATAGCAAGATAAGACTCATAAACACTACAGCTAAGAATATTATTCCCAACCTGGTTATCCATGCCAAGGTGAGCCATCAGCTCCTTTGTCATACAGAAAGAACATGTACAATGTTAAGGTGAAACCAAAGATCTTTAAATCTGATTTCACTACATGAGATGATTGTACAGCATTTTCTCACACATTATTCCCTCTCTCACTGAAAATTAAAACCCTTTATTTACCTGTGTTAACTCCAGAAATAGCTGTCCGACTTTATGTTACAACAGTCAGGACTTGACCTCCATAAATCCTGCTGTATACAACATACATTTTTTTTGTTCAGGTCCACAATCCAATCTGCAAAATACACTTTCCTCTTTTTATTCTCACATTTATTAAAACCATGTTTTTTGTATCCTGGTTGTAGACAGAAGTTGCAATTTCCTGTTAGTATTATTTTATTTTCCATATTACATGATATTTTACCCACTGAAGTGTAACCACAATATTCTAAATTTAATTAAATTACCTTTGCTGTCTATTTCCTCAGGTAGTAATAACACATTCTAACCAACATGTTACAATGAACATGTCACTTTACCCTTTAAACTGATGTCTGATGTCAGCTATAAAACCGTCAGCTACATGCATCCATGTTGTGCACATCATGAAAATCACATACACATCCTATGCATGTTATAAAAATCACACACACATCCTATGCATGTTATAAAAATCACACACACATCCTATGCATGTTATAAAAATCACACACACATCCTATGCATGTTATAAAAATCACACACACATCCTATGCATGTTATAAAAATCACATACACATCCTATGCATGTTATAAAAATCACATACACATCCTATGCATGTTATAAAAATCACATACACATCCTATGCATGTTATAAAAATCATATACACATCCTATGCATGTTATAAAAATCATATACACATTACATTCATATTGTAGAAACAATACATTTGCTGCACATCTCATGGAAATCATATGCACATGTTATGCATATTGTGAAAACTGCTAAATATAAACTTAAATAACTATTTCCTATTAATATAATTTTAAAAAATCTTCTTGTGGCCCTAATAACACCCAAGTGTTGACCAGGCAGGTTCACTGACCAAAGTTTCATTTTATAAACAATCTGAAAGTGATGACTTGTTATGTGACTTGCTAAAGAGAAATGAGGGATTCAACCTCCCTATACCAGAGAAAAGTACAGTCGTGTAGAATCGTACCATAACAGTAGATGTCCTTGGCTTTACTGCTGCAGTATTCTTAACATATGGGATTCCCTAACATGGAAGTCCAATGTCCAGCCAGTCTGCCACGGACTACTGTTGGTTTAAGGTATGCCAAACATCAGACAAACGATTCTTGTGTAGAGTAGTGTATTAATGTGATTTTCAGGCTGACCAGAACTGATTGCCCCAGTAGGAACACCAGTCCAAGGAACCCAAGAGGAAATCTGTACATCCAGAAAGGCAAAAGACTAGGGTGACAGAAGGAGGGAGTGAATACTGCAGCAGTGAAGGCAAGGTCATCTATTGTTATGGAAAGATTTTACACAACTGTACTATGTCCTTACGTTCACTGCTGCAGTATTGATAACATATGGGAGAGTGCCAAAGCTCAAGAGAAAACTTGGGGGGAGGGGGGGGTAGAAGCAAATGGGACCCCTAAAAAGCCAAGAAGAATGGAACTAGTAAAACCAGCCCTAGTTCTAGATATACCATCCAACTTGTAGTGCTTGATAAAGGTATGCACAAAAGTCCAGGCCACTATTTCAAAAACAGAATTAGTATTTAAGCCCATGCAAAACCATCAGAAGAAGCCACAGCTCAAGTAGAATAAGCCTGAACTGAAGAAGGAAGGCTCTTGCATGAAAAGTGTAACAAAAGGAAATATTTATTAATTTATTTATTTTTTATTTTACATTTGTTGACCGGGATAGTCCAACTGGATATATGTCCATTTTCAGCGGAGGCCGGAGGAGAAAAGCTCCACATACCAAAAAAGAGACAGTACATACATCACTGAGTGATATACTCAGGAAGACATGTTTAGAAAAATATAGACAAAGAATACAGGCAGATATCAATATACACAGTGTGTAAGCATTACATCTGATTGGCAAAGACGTATCAGAAAATGTGAACATAGACTACAGTCAGATCTCATAATTCATAATGCTTAGACATTCAAATACTATGAGGCATAGATACTTAGCTAAACATCAGGTTGGGTAGCAAGACATGTATTAGTGGAGTTGTTAGTCTGGTTTAGAAGAAGAGCACAGCCAATGAGATGTAAGGTATTTTTTGAGTTCTATTTTAAATAGGGGTAGTGAGGTTTCCTTGGTAACGGTAGTAAGGACTAGATTCCAGATTTTACCAGTTGAGTTGGCAAATATAGCATCGTCTGGAGAGTTGTTGGATTTTTGGGTTAGTATCATTAGTTTAGCAGCTGAGCATAATGGCCTGGGGCACAATGAGGGGTGAGAATATTTTTGAGGGCAGGGGTGTTATCAGGTTTGAGTATTTTATGCGCTACTATAAGCTGGTTGAACTGTAGAAGGATAGGATACTTTAGCCATCCCAGTGCTTTGAGGTTCTGGCAATGGTGGGTCCTAAAAGCCATGCCAGTAGCAAATCAGGCTATATGATTGTAACATCCTGCTAATTTGCTGAAATTGGTTTTGGATAGGTTGGCGAGTATAGGGGAGGCATACATAAGGGTAGAGAGTAGGTGTGATCTTGCAATAGCTACCCTAGCTAGGGGGGGTGAGGAAAGGTTTGTCTCTGTACAGGGAGCCAAGTTTTTTGTTGACGGCCTTAATAGTGTGATTAACATGTTTATCAAATTTAAGGTTGTTGTCTATTATTACTCCTAGAAGCTTTGTGTGGTCATCAGGGGAGATAATGGTGTCATTGCTAGATTTGATTAGGGGTGAAAAGTAGTAGTTTGGTTTTGTTAGGATTTAGAAGCAGGCAGTGATTAGCTATCCATGTTTCTACCATGCTGAAAGTGGTCTGAGTGAGGATTAGAAGTTGTGTAGGAGAGGAGGTGGAGCATATTAGCATTGAGTCATCTGCATATTGGATGCAAGTGGCTCCTGGGATGGTGGTGTGCAGATCATTGATAAAGATAGAGAAAAGAAGGGGCCCTAGTATGGGCCCTTGTGGGACACCTAGGGTTTGAGGAAGTTGGGATGACCGCTTGCTCTGCCATAAGACAACTTGCTGTCTACCGTTTAGTTAGGAGTAAAACCATTATATTGCATGTTGGTCTAAACCAATGGTTTGTAGGGTATTGAGCAGTAGATGATGGTTGACTATATCGAAAGGTTTTGAGAGATCCAAGAAGTGTGCTGAAGATAGTTTGTTGTTGTTACGATGAAGATTGATGACATTAGAGATAGATAGAAGAGCCGTGGTGGTATTGTGGAATGGCCTGAAGCCATGCTGAGAGTTGATGAGCTTTCCATTTTGAACAAGAAAGTGCAAGACTTGTTTGTGTATGCATCTTTCCATGATTTTAGCTAGTGGTGAAAGAATGGCTATAAGTCTAAAGTTATAGTAAAAATCACACCGCTACTCCACAGCTATATCAAACATAAAAATTATTTATTAAAATATTTAAAACTGCTTGTAAAGGAATTTTCAGTACTTGAATCACCACCAAATAAATCAGTTCTTATAAAAAGAACGCTGTTATTTTCAGAAACAGATAGTCGTGCTGCAAAAAAATTAGCAAATGTAACTTGTTGCAAAGAAAGTCTTCAAATATACTCAAACGAGCTTCAATGCTAAAAGCCCAAAAAATGCAGAGTTCTATTTTCATTAAAGTGAGCTATGGCTTACTATTGATGTTCCAAACTCACTCACAGGTGAAATACAGTAAAAAACACTGGCTTTTCTTCGTTCTATTGAACACAAATTGTATTGCTCAACAACACATTACATATACGCATTGCATGAACGTATCTTTAGGCCAAAGTACAAAATTCAGATATGCAGCAAGGTGAGCTTATAGTTGAAACCAACTCTCCAAACTCACTCACAAAGGAAATGCTGCACAAAACGCTGACTCCCTCTTCCATCAAGCACGGAACTGAAGACTCAACAATGTAACAGTTATTTCAGCCAAGATACTGAGCAGCTGATGCGATGTTCCAATGAGTTCTATTGAACACAAAGTTGTAACGTCCCAAATACACAAACGATAAGCGCTTTCAGAAATTCCTTCATCAGATCATGTTGAATAGGGACACCATCACTCATAATTATACCAAAGTCTTAGCCAATGAAATTCAAAGTGTAGAACAACACCTCCAAAATAATTAGTTTCATCCACTTAACTTCTCAGTTCTACAACACGCCTACCCTTCATCCAATGGTAGGTCTTCTTGCTTTTAACATTGGTTTAAGCGGAATAATAGCATTAAGACCAGGCGCTCGGTCTGCTCGCAAGTTCACTATCCATTTGGTTTCACAAATTTCTGTTTTATTAGCTACATCACCTCTTTTAACATTTTCAGGTACACTTTCAATGACTTTAAAAAAGAAGCTATGACTAGGGAATTCCAATACATGTACCGCCAAGGCATTATGAACATCTCCTTTTCTAATATCTCCCAAGTGTCATAGTATTCTTTTTCTAAAATTCTGGTTGGTTTTTCCAACATAATAACATGGACATCCTTTATAGGTGGCTAGACAGACAACATTTTTGGTGGCACATGTGGCTTTGCAGTTAAAGGTGAAAACTCTATTCATTCCTGGACAATTAAAGGTGTTACTACTATCAATATGTCTGCAAGCAGAACAATTACCACATTGATAAGTCCCCTTTCTCCCTACTACGGTAGGTTTTTGGAATCCATCTTTCATACATAATAGACGTTTAATGTTTTTCTTATTTTTATAAATGTAGTGCGGATTATCTCCCACTATGGAACGTATTCTGGAATCTTGAGTAAGAATAGGCCAACGCTTATCAATAATTTCTCTTATCTGTCTATTGTCTGTGCTGTAGGTGATACATAGCTATGTAAAAGGTAAAGGATGCCTCCTCTTGTCATGAACTATAGAACCCTAGTCTATTTTCTGTATATAATGCATTCATATCCAAATCAATGTCTCTCTCTGAGTACCCTCGTACTCGTAGACAATCCTGCAAGTTAGTCACCTCTTGTTGAATCACAGATTTTTGTGTACATCTTCTATTAATTCTTACTATCTCATTATTCATGATGTTATTAGTAACATGTCTGGGGTGCATGCTACTTTTATGGAGGTAGTGATTCCTCCATGTAGGTTTCCTATAGAGTGTGATCTCTGTTCTTCCATCATGAGTTAATATAACACTTAAATCCAGAAAATTGACCTGTTCACATGACACTTGACTGGTAAACTTCAAGAATGATGTGGTCTTGTTCAGATATTGTTGGAATAACAAAAAGTGAGCTTCACCCCCTCTCCAAAGGAGGAAAAGGTTGTCTACAAAATGACCATAGAATTTCACACTCTGTAAAGAATGATTTTGTAGATGCGGCTAATTTTGATACAATTTTGGGCGAAGTGGAAGCAGCTGCTTATCACCTAAAAAGGCTAACTTGGCAAAGATTTCATATGGAAACGAGCATGCATAAACAGGTAATTCTGAGAGGAATGAGAGTTAAATGTATGCCAAGTTATGGCAATCAATATCCAGAGCTACTGGCAAAGTGGCAGGCAATAAATTTGGAAACTAGTTTCCGCTACATGCGCCTACTTATAGAATTTTTTAAACCAGAAGAGCAGAGAATCACAAACCTGATTCAAGAGAAACAAGCCGAATTGGAAAAATGAACTTTGACTGATTCTCAGCTAGTGAAATGAGAGACTCTACAATTCAATTTGAATATGTATGAGACAAGAATGAAAGAACAAAAAATCAAAAAATTATCCAGAGCCATCATGGATTTTAGGCATGGCCGGATATTTGAATGGCCTAGAGAAGAAAGGCATACTGATTTGCATCCATCTAAAAGTTATGAAAAAAGTAATGCCATAGGAGTCAATAGCAGGGGTACGCCACTGCCCAATAACAAAGAATATACACCTCAAGAGGATTTGCGAATGACATCCATCCAATCAGAACCAATAGAAAAGACTGGTGTGACAACTTTAGAGGGGCTAAATATCTGTACAGATCCCTCTCCAGACCAAGGGAATAAATCCAATGACATAGATGTTCTACCTGAAATGAATGATAGAACCTTAGAAATTGGCACACTTCCCAAGAAAGGGGTGAATCATATTCCACTGAACCAGCATTTACCGGTTTTCCTGAAACAGACCTTTTAAAGAAATCCGTAATCAATGAGCCAGGACAGAAAACGGAAGAAAACAATGAGTTGAATCAGAATTCTTTAGTTATTAATCTTTTGACCTATCCTCTAAAGAAACATGAGATAAGCTTGTTGGAAAGAGGTTTAACTTTCATTCCCTCATTAAAATATGATTTGAGTGAATTTGCCATAGAGATGAGATATTTTGCATGTAGTATTACACTGAAAAGCATTTTTGGAAATAAAGAGCAAGGGGATAGAGTACTTAAGAAGCCAAGTACCTTTGCCCCTACAAATCTCCCAGCAGTGGAGTTGTTTTCTCGCATGTGTATAGATGCAGTAGAATAGTTAGGAATGGAGAAGGATACCCACCATTATCACAACCTAACATTTCAGGAGAGACAAGCTATGATAGATTTACAACATAATAATGAAATTGTGATATAACCAGCAGATAAAGGAGGAGCCATTGTGGTTCTCTCCTCTGAGTGCTATAAAATGAAGATGTATGATATGTTGAATGATTCAGTGACATATAAGGAGACTGATGTCTTAAGTTTAGACAAGCAAATCAGCAAGATTCAAGACTTACTGTATTCCATGCTCATAGACGGCGGCATAACAGAGGAACAATATCACTTTTTCAAAGTGGAACATCCTACTCTCCCTTCTATAAGTGGATTACCTAAAGTACACAAAGATCTTTTGAACCCACTACTACGACCTATAGTATCAGGGCAAGGATGGTTAATGGAATCCATGTCACTGTTTGTGGAGAAAGATCTTAAGCAGGTTTTATTGAGAATTCCTAGTGTCCTTAGAGACACAGATGACTTTATGGAAAAGTTATCACAAGCTTTAGAAACTCTGGAAGAGAGAGAAGATTTGCTATTGGTTACTATGGATATCACTAGTCTGTTTACTTCTACATCTAACAACATTGGAGTTGAAGCTGTAAGAAAAGTAATTGAAGAAGACAACAGGGATGATGTTAATGCCAACTTAATATGCTCACATTTGGAAATTGTACTGGATACGAACATATTTCATTATGTTAATTCTATTTATTGGCAATGATGGGGCGTCACGATGGGCACATCATGTGCCAACAGTTACGTGAATATTGTCCTCTCAAGCTGGGAAAGCCAATTTGTTCTTGGTGAGCACAGTTCTTGGTTACAGAGTGTGAAATTCTATGGTCGTTTTGTAGATGACCTTTTCCTCCTTTGGAGAGGGGGTGAAGCTCACTTTTTGTTATTCCAACAATATCTGAACAAGACCACATCATTCTTGAAGTTTACCAGTCAAGTGTCATGTGAACAGGTCAAGTTTCTGGATTTAAGTGTTATATTAACTCATGATGGAAGAACAGAGACCACACTCTATAGGAAACCTACATGGAGGAATCACTACTTCCATAAAAGTAGCATGCACCCCAGACATGTTACTAATAACATCATGAAGAATGAGATAGTAAGAATTAATAGAAGATGTACACAAAAATCTGTGATTCAACAAGAGGTGACTAACTTGCAGGATTGTCTACGAGTACGAGGGTACTCAGAGAGAGACATTGATTTGGATATGAATGCATTATATACAAAAATAGACAGAGTTCTATAGTTCATGACAAGAGGAGGCATCCTTTACCTTTTACATAGCTATGTATCACCTACAGCACAGACAATAGACAGATAAGAGAAATTATTGATAAGCGTTGGCCTATTCTTACTCAAGATTCCAGAATATGTTCCGTAGTGGGAGATAATCCGCACTACATTTATAAAAATAAGAAAAACATTAAATGTCTGTTATGTATGAAAGATGGATTCCAGAAACCTACCGTAGTAGGGAGAAAGGGGACCTATCAATGTGATAATTGTTCTGCTTGCAGACATATTGATAGTAGTAACACCTTTAATTGTCCAGGAATGAATAGAGTTTTCACCTTTAACTGCAAAGCCACATGTGCCACCAAAAATGTTGTCTATTTAGCCACCTGTAAAGGATGTCTGTGTTATTATGTTGGAAAAACCAACCAGAATGTTAGAAAAAAAATACTATGACACTTGGG
The DNA here is from genome assembly GCF_019279795.1 of Protopterus annectens. Taxonomy (NCBI): domain Eukaryota; kingdom Metazoa; phylum Chordata; order Ceratodontiformes; family Protopteridae; genus Protopterus; species Protopterus annectens. The sequence continues at coordinate 1,471,756,019 of NC_056726.1, forward strand.
AGATATTAGAAAAGGAGATGTTCATAATGCCTTGGCGGTACATGTATTGGAATTCCCTAGTCATAGCTTCTTTTTTAAATGTTATTGAAAGTGTACCTGAAAATGTTAAAAGAGGTGATGTAGCTAATAAAACAGAAATTTGTGAAACCAAATGGATAGTGAACTTGCGAGCAGACCGAGCGCCTGGTCTTAATGCTATTATTCTGCTTAAACCAATGTTAAAAGCAAGAAGACCTACCATTGGATGAAGGGTAGGCATGTTGTAGAATTGAGAAGTTAAGTGGATGAAACTAATTATTTTGGAGGTGTTGTTCTACACTTTGAATTTCATTGGCTAAGACTTTGGTATAATTATGAGTGATGGTGTCCCTATTCAACATGATCTGATGAAGGAATTTCTGAAAGCGCTTATCGTTTGTGTATTTGGGACATTACAACTTTGTGTTCAATAGAACTCATTGGAACATCTCATCTGTTACTCAGTATCTTGGTTGAAATAACTGTTACATTGTTGAGTCTTCAGTTCCGTGCTTGACGGAAGAGGGAGTCAGCATTTTGTGCAGCATTTCCTTTGTGAGTGAGTTTGGAGAGTTGGTTTCAACTATAAGCTCACCTTGCTGCATATCTGAATTTTGCACTTTGGCCTAAAGATACATTCATGCAATGCGTATATGTAATGTGTTGTTGAGCAATACAATTTGTGTTCAATAGAACGAAGAAAAGCCAGTGTTTTTTATAGTATTTCACCTGTGAGTGAGTTCGGAACATCAAAAGTAAGCCATAGCTTACTTTAATGAAAATAGAACTCTGCATTTTTTGGGCGTCTACCTTGTTATTAGCATTGAAGCTCGTTTGAGTATATTTGAAGACTCTCTTTGCGACAAGTTACATTTGCTAATTTTTTTGCAGCACGACTATCTGCTTCTGAAAATAACAGCGTTCTTTTTATAAGAACTGATTTATTTGGTGGTGATTCAAGTACTGAAAACGCCTTTACAAGCAGTTTTAAATATTTTAATAAATGATTTTTATGTTTGATATAGCTGTGGAGTAGCGGTGTGACTTTTACTATTGCTTGGACATTTTGCTCATCGTTACATTATCAGTGAGTCATACATTTCAACAGTATAGGTCTAAAGTTAGATAATTCTCTGGAACTTCCTCCTTTATGGAGAGGTGTAACGTGATATTTTCCATATTGCTGGGATGGATCCTTCTGAGATGGATCTGTTGGTCAGAATAGAAATGGGAAGTGCTATGGCGTCACATGCTTTTTGAAGATATTCATCTGGGAGGTGGTTGGCAGCTAGTGTAGTAGGTTTTAACTTTTTGACTAAGGTCTGGATCAGGTTGGTAGGTATAGTTTGAAAGGTAAAAGTGGGTTGGGTGCTGGCAAGAAATAGCCTTAGAAATCCAAGACAAAATAGTTTGTTTGGATACAGCAAGTCCCGAAGATCTAGGATGAAAAGAAACAAATAACTGATCAGTTTTTCTAATAGCCTTAGTCATATCCAAAGAAACCCTGAGTTTCTTATGCATGTTCAAAGTATGTGGCACCCTTTCTCTGTCAAATTTTGGAGAGGGGAAAAAGTTGGTAAATGAATAAACTGATTAAGTTACAACTTATTGCCACCTTAGGCATAAAAGAAGGATTAGTACGCAAGGACACCCTGTCCTTATGAAATATCAAAAAAGGAGGACAAGCCATAAGGGCCTGCAACTCAGACACCCATCTGGCAGAAGTAAGAGCTAACAAAATAACTGTCTTTCAAAAACCATGTTGCCCCCATTTATGCTAACCTTGTACTTTATACATGGGAGAAAAAAGACATTTTCACAAGTTCTTATTTACAGAAGTGGCTTACGTATTATCGTTTCCTGGATGATATTTTTATTCTTTGGAACAACACAAAATCTAATTTTACAAATTTCCTTCAGTACATTAATCAGATTTGCCCAATCTTCAAATTTACTGCCAACTGTTCAGAAGTGGAAATAAGTTACTTAGATGTGATGATCTCCAAAGATAAAGTACAAAAATGTTTGAATCTAGAATTTACAGGAAGGACACTTTCTCGAATAGTTATCTAGATTTTCAAAGTTGTCACCCTTTCCACACTAAAAAGAACATTTTTAAGGGACAGTTGGTAAGGGCAGGTAGAATGTGTTCAAGGCAGGAAATGTTTTTGGAGGAAGTTTCCATCATTACTGAAATGTTCAAAGTAAGAGGATACCCAAATCATTTATTGGAAAAGGTTGTTGAACAAGTTATCGGAGGATGGGGCTCAAGGTACAAACCTTTGTTGGCTAGTGGTGAAATCATCCATCAACAAATTACCCAATTTTCCACCCAGAAAGATTATAATACTAGCATGGTCATTACTTATGAAAATGGAGAACAGCAACTTAAAGAGATTATAAAAAGAAACTGGGTTATTTTTAAAGGGAATATCGAAATCTTTAATAATCTAGGAAAAGCACCCAATTTTATATATAAAGCAGGGAAAAATTAAAAATATTTGACAGAACATTTTATTTCACCCAGGACATTGTCGTTTAAAGGAATGACCAGGTGTGTGCACTGTAACCAATGTCAGTTTGTCTTTAATCAAGATGTGGTACACATAGCAGATAACAAAAAGGGCATTTAATTACGAAGAGGCAACTGTGATACTAAAGGTATTGTTTATATTTTCATTTGCCAAACCTGTTCATTTTACTATATTGGTAAAACAGAGAGGAAATTTCACCTCAGGATATACGAACACTTGTACGCCATAGCTAAAGGTAATATGAATAATGCCCTCTTCAAACATTCACTAATTTGTCACCGTTTTACAAAATTTATGTTTGGTATTCTTGAGGTCATTAAACACGACCCCAGAGGTGGTTGGTAGGAATTAAATGTGGATTTGAGGGAATTCTATTGGATTGTTAAGTTAAATGCACTAATAGAACCAGGACTAAATGATTGTTTATCTTTATTGCCTGTACTAAAGAAAAAAGCGCTAACATTTTAAAGTTCTTAAATGTTTTTTAATAGTCAGGTATGGAATGGTCTGCATACATGGTTTTTAAATAATGTTTTAATGCACCAATATCTATTCACATATAATGTTTGTTTATTTAAGTATTTAACTTTTTAATTGTTTTTTTTTTAATTACATTCAATTAATTGTTTAGTATATAAAGGGTTGACTTGGTGCGAAAATTTGTTCTGATGAAGTTCCCGTTTGATGGGGAAGAAAGTGTTAAACTAATAAACTGCTGGAATTACGTTTGTTTTTTGTTTTATACTTTTGAGCTTATGGTGTACTATCTATTCATTTGGACATTGAACTGTTTTGTGGTTTTAGTACTTGGATGTCCTTCAAATGTGCATTTTGGACCATGTTTTAATGAAGCTGAAGCAGCAGACTCAAAGGGAGCCTGAGTCAGCTTCTCTAGAACATTACAATCCAAGGAAAGAGGAACAGGCTTCCTGGGAGCCCTAATATTAAGGACGCCTTTAATAAATTGTTTGTTTCACCTCAAATCTAGAAGCTAAAGGATGAGAAAAAGGCAGACAAGCAAGGTAATTGATAAGTGGGGCCTTAATAGAAGAATAGGCCAAACCAGCATTGAGCAACTCACACAAATAAGAGAGAACCAAAGGAACATCCGCAGTAAGTGGGACCAGGTTATGAGAGAGAGACACCAAATTGAAAACCTCTTCCATTTAGATAAGTAGCATTTCCTAGCAGTAGGTTTCCTGACCTCCTGCAGGACTTGCAGCATGCCCTCAGAAAAAAAAGGTATCTATGAGGAATCCGAATCCTATCACCCACAGTGTCAGCTGAAGTGTGGACAGGTGGGGACTGATGAGAAATCCCTTGGCTTGTGTGATTAGATCCACCCTGTGAGGTAACTTGTGATGATTGCCCCTGGCTAGATGCAGAAGTAGAGGGAATCAGTGCTGTCGCGGCCAAAGGGGAGTCTCCAACAAGATTTTGGGAGCATCTTGTTGAATTCTGAACAGGACTTTTGGAATGAGAGGAAGGGGAGGTAATGCATAAAGAAACACCCCCTTCCAAGAAAAAGATGGTGCCCACATTCCACACCAGAAGACCTGGGACTCTTGCACAAAAAAGAGAAAGTTATATGTTCAGTGGGGAGGCAAAAAGATCTACTTGAAGAGTACCCCATAGATGGACAATGTCCACAAGCATCCATTTGCTGAATTTTTGTTAAGGGCCTGCTCAGAGTGTCTGCTACAATGTTCTAATTGGAAGGGATATAAACTGCCTGAAGAGTCATTTGATACTTGACTACTAGATCCCATACCAGAAGTGTTAACTGGCAAAGAAGGTAAGATCTCATTCCTCCCTGTTTGTTGATATACCACATCACTGTGGTATGATCTGTGAACACCCTTGAGAGGCTCTGGAGAAAAGAGAGGATGAAAGGCCTGAAGAGCCAGCAGAAGAGCTCTTATATCTTTGATCTTTGACACTGATGTGCTCCTTCTGCTGATGAGGCAACCACACACCCTGTACCTTTAGAGACCCAAATGTTGCCTCCCATCCCATGTCTGAAGCATCTGTGAACAATTCCTGAGAGGGAAGAGAGGGATGAAAAGGGATCTCTGGATTCAGAGGCAACTGCTGGATCTACCAGTGAAGTTGCTGTCTGAGACAAGGAAGAAGAGGAACTTCAAAATCTAGATGATGTGCTTGTTGAAGCCACACTGACTTCAGAAACCACTGAAACTTTCTCATGTGAAGTTTAGCCAGAGGGGTATCGGAATGGTGGATGCCATGAAACCCAGAGCTCTCAGAAACTCCCTGGTGGTAACAGAAGTGAAAGTTAGAATAGTGTGAAAGAAAGAAATGAAAGTTAAGGCCTTTTGCGGAGGCAGGGATGCAAGCATTGGCACTGTCTGAATACTGTAACCCAGAAAAACATGATCCTGAGAAAGAGTCAGGGAAGATTTTTTTTTTAAATTTATAGTGAACCCCAGGCTCTGAAGAAGGGAAATGGCAAAATACAAATTTTGCAAAAAGGTGTCTGGAGAGGAAAGCAGAATCAGCAGGTCATCTAAGTAAGGAAAATGTTAAATCTCTTGAAGCCTGCAAATCACAGGATCACAGATGAAAGGCATTTGGTGAACATCCTTGGGGCAGTAGAAAGGCCAAAGGGTAAAGTAGAGAGCTGAAAATGCCAGGAAGCAAGAGAGGAACACAAACATTTCCTGAAAAGAAGATGGGTTAGAGTATGGAGATAAGCATCCTTGAGATCCAGAGATACATATAGGCCTGAAGGAGCAACACAGGAAACAGAATCTGAAGGGACAACATCCAAAAGGAAGGCACTTTTAGAAAAGTATTTAGATGAGAGGTCTAGAATACATCTCCAAGTGCCCTTTTCTTCTGGGAAATCAAAACAGTCTTGAGTAGAACCCTTTCCCCATTTGGGACACAAGCACCTCTTGAATAGTACGCTGAGTCAAGAGATTTTGAAGAACCTCTGTGGAAAAAGGGAAGTTGTTCCTGAGGAGGCTGAGGAATGCCCATGAAAGGTGGATGGGGTTTCCACATCATGAAGTACCCCTGATGAATGATCGACAGAACCCAAGAAACCTTGGTGATCTGAAGCCAAACAGGAAGAGAAAGAAAATGTCAAAGAGAAAGAGGAATATGGCTGGGAAGAGAAAGTACTCATACAGCACCTGGTTTGTCTGGAAATGAAGGCTTTGGAATCCCTGAAAACCGAGTAGCCTTAGCAGGAGGAGCCTGTTTGCCACACTTCTTACTTTTAGTAGAAGGGTGAGATTGCCTACAAACAAAGGCAGGCTTAGGATCATAGGATCATAGAAAGTTAGTAGGCTATTGGCCCTGAGACCCTTATAAGCCTAGCCAAGAATTTAGCCCATGTTTATACAAGTCAGCACCCGATAGTTTCTCTGAAACTTAGGCACAGAAGAAACTAACAAATGTTTAAGCTCCTGTAAGGCCTTACCCTTATCCTGACGGAACTTTAACCAGCAGCTGCTTACCCAAGGAAAAAATAATAATCCAGGAAAAAATAATAATCCAGAGGAGCATCCATCACCTTAGCTTTAATATCATCAGGTAGAGGTTGAAGCCTAAGCCAAGAATATCTCATCACTGAACCAAAAATTGCAGCCCTAGACGAGCTAGCTGCTGCAACATAACTATATTTAATAGAATGATGAATGACTTGAAAGCAAGGAAAGAACAGAAGTTTTACCTTGGAGTCTGGAAAATCAGAAATAAGTTGACAGGACTGAGAAAGAAGAGTCAACACATACCTAGACATATGGGTCTGATAACTAATAGCACTAAAAGGTAGGGTAGCAGAAGTGTAAACTTTCTTACACAACCCTTCCAAAGCTCTGCTGTCCTTGTCAGAAGGCAATAACTTGAGCGAAGGAAGCAACTGAGACGCCTTATCAGAGGCTACAGACACAACATACAGCTCAGCAGCAGGACACTTATCTAGAAAGCAACAATCCTCAGGCATCCTATAAAACCTATCAGGCTTCTTAGGAGCAGGGGGCAGAGAATCAGGGGTTTTAGAGGCATTGGAAAAAGCATCAAACAAAGCAGAAACAGCAGCAGGTTTAGGAGATTCAATCTGCAGCAACTCATAGTACCTCTTATGGATATCAGAGACCTGAGCACAATCCCACTTAAACAATTCCATCATCCTAGAGCTTGTGTCCTCAAAGGAAACTTCCTCAGAAGGACTATTAGATTCCTCCTCCTCTGATCCATAGTCCAAAGGAAATGGAATTTGGGAAAAATAAGCAAGGGACTCCTTAGAATCCAACTCCTCATCAGAAGAATTCAGTTCTCTATGTCTTTTAAGAGTAGCAGAAGACCAACGTTGAGCAGGAACAGAATCCCCCTACCTGAGGAGGCCTTAATGACATTAAAGCATTAAACAGCCCCTGAGTAAAGGCCTGACACTCACTTTGTGGATCCCTAGGAGAAAAAGAAACACGTTTAATTTTTTGTTTCTTTTTTTAAGGGAACGTTTCCTCCAAAAAACTCAGAAGGCTCAGACCCAGGACGGCAGTCAAGAACCATAGTAGGAACTTCTTCCCCAACTAAAATCTGAAGTACTCCCCTAGGCCCCCTCAGAAGAAATCAGCCGTGGTTCACCTATAAACATCTAAAACAGATAAATGCAAAGCCTCTTTGGACGTGCTGCCAGCTGGATGCTCACTCACCCCCAACATGGTCATGACAGAGAAATCTGACAGCCTAGCAGGGCAAGCCTCCAGGTTCATAATGACGTCAGGAGAAACACCAGGCAAATGCTAGACAGTGGAAGATTCAGGTCATACCTTTTTTTACCTTCTTCCCCAATGGCTGTCCCTCATGGGGGGAGATTCCTTCCATTGTATCCTTAGCATTATAAGGAAAGGGAAAAAGTCTCCTTCCATTGTATCCTTAGCATTATAAGGAAAGGGAAAAAAGTCTATCACCAAGGGTTGTCAGGACAAATGCCTGATGAATTGTAAAGACGAATGGTCATGAGAAGCTCCTAGACAAAAAAGACACTTATCGTGGTGGTCTTTATGGGGAATCTACCTCCCACACTGGCATTTACCCTTCCTGGATGACAGTAACCTCAAAGAGCACAAAAAAAAGCAAAACCGCAATGGAGCACTTATCTACAACTGGCTAAAGTCAGCAAACAGGAGTAGGTAGCCACTGGAGAATGAAAACACATTTGACTGGTGGAAAACAGATGCAGGTAAACAAACAGTGAAAAGATACATTCAGGATGGCGGCAAAGAACATCTGATTATAATAGGCCTGAATGTCACCTTTATGCCCTACGCCATGCAAGGAATGTTTGGATGATGTTCGGCATACCTTAAAGCAACAGTAGTCTTTGGTAGATTGGCCAGACATCAGGCTTCCATGGCAGGGAATCCCGTATGTTAAGAATACTACAGCAGTGAATGTAAAGACAGCAGTGTACAGCCTCAGCCCTCTGTCAACTGCCAGAGTTATTGCTGATATCATTTTCTTCAAGAGAAAAAAATAATCAGATCTGTTTTAATAAATTAATTAGTCCCTTTATTAGTGTCACTGGGAAATAAAACTGCAACCACTAAGTGTCTCACACTTCCTAAGTAACTATTCCCCAATGCACAGACACACAAATGTCCTTTATGCTGTTTGGTGCATGACATTTAACTCTGTGGTTAGTCCTGCTATTTTTTGTCTCATGCTTGTGTTTGTTTCATTGTTTTCTGAAATTTTGCAACTAAGTTACCCTTTCTCCCTTTGTGGCTAACCCTTTCTCCCTTTGTGGCTAATTAATTAATCAATCAGTTAATTAATTAGTCCTGTTTTACTTCTATTGCTTTCAAAAGAGTTTGAAAATTGCTAAAGTCATTCAGGAAAATATCTAAACAGGAAAACTGTCTTTAGAATGCTATTGTATCTAGTTTACTGTAATTTCAGGAAAAATTACTTTTTGTGAAAATTCACACTTGCATATTTGCAAGATTCTCTGGTCACAGTTACATTATATTAGTTACCATTAGCTTGAAGAAATTATCACCCTCTACATGAATGTAGGTTTTCATATGTGCACCCACAATTTTATCAGTGTTGAAATCCTTTTGCAAAAGTCACGTTAGGTTTTGATCAATCATGGAATACATGTAAAGACATTGTTTATGGTTTCCTGACACAAAATATCTTTACTGGAATTTACTACAGATTACCAAATCCCTAATCCTTTATGTGTCAGTTTTGCAGTCACTAGGTAGCCAGGATCAAATCCTGAATCTTTTGATTTATATAATTTGGATATTCAATAGCATGCATTGCTTGCCTGCTTAGATTTTCTCTCTAGCTAATAAATGACAGAAAAAACAGATTTTTTTTTGTATTACAACCTTTTGTTTTCCTTGGTTATTACAGGCTTTTAACTGTGGTTAGAATTCAAAATAGTGATGACTCTGCTAGCCGGTTGTCTGCATCATGTATTAAACCACAATTGCTTTTCACTTGACACCAAGTCAGTAAAGTATTTCCTATACTTTATTAAGTAAATACATTTATGAACAAACTAGATTTCAGTTTACTTATGATATTAACCTTGTGACAATAAGAAAAATGTGAAGTCAGTCAAAACAGCTATTGACAAATAATTTACACTTGCATATTTTCTTCACCCTTGGCAATAATGTTATTTTGAACAATCTGGTCTGAGACTATACTAAGTGGCATAATTTAACATTCAGGTGTTTCAAAGCTGATAAATCACTCTCTGTGTAACTAGACTGTTCCACTAGCATATTAGTATAAAACATGATTAATTTGCTATCAATGAGCGTGGTCTGTAAACATCACATTTTACCAAGAAATCTGAATACTCTGTTTATCTTGTTGGAAATGCAGCAAATCAATGTCAGATATAATTTTGCATATCTGGGGGCCCATGCAGACATAACAAAAAACTATTTTTTCCTTACTGCATCGTCCCAGATGAAACCTCTGGATTTATTGTTTAATACTTATAAACTCCACAGTTTTACACACTGCATATGTTTATCAGTGGATCATATTTTAAATATGCCTTGAATTTCTGTTATAAATAACTTAGTTTTTTGTAGTCCATTGACTTCTGCAATTCAGTTCTGTGGTTTATGTCTCATTGGCAAATATTAACATGTAGGAGTAACTCTAATGACTTAAATCTTGCCAGTGATATAAATAGGACCTGCTGGAAAGATAGGTATGTATTCTAGAGACTACCCAGTCTATGGAACAGGCTCCCCATCCATGTGAAACAGAGTTCCTCCCTAAGCCAATTTAAGTGCAACTTGGACAATTGGATGGGAAACCAGAAATTCATCCCTGGTTTGGCACCTACGTCTCTAAAGGACATAAGTAATTTGTAAATGGTTCATATCTCCCAGGCCCATGCTTACACTTATCAAGGGTATCAGAACTTGTCAGAGATTTGGAAATCATGGCTAGGCTTAAAAAGGCCCTTGTGGTTATTAGCCTAGTAAACACCTATGAACTTCTGAACCTGTCATGTTTTCTTTATGAAATCATCAGCATTAAGAATGCTGTGTGAAATAAAGCCTAAACATGTCTGCATGAACCTCAGATTTCAATATATAGGGGTGGTTTACATCAAGACATTCAGAACCATCTTGTAACAGGTTGTGCATGTACACGCATGTGTTTTGTGTATATGTGTGTGTATGTGTCTGCACATGCATGTGTGTATGTGTGGATTCACTTCAGAATCTCAAAATTCCAAAATTTCAACTGTCATATGATCGAGACCATATAATCAATGTTTTGGAATATTGATAAGTCCAAAAAAAAAAACAACAACTGTTTAAACATTTCTGCAGGGGAGCAAGCCCCCCCTGCACCCCCACATAGGCAGCTGTGCCTCCCCACACTCCCACTACTTAAATATACCATCTCCGAGATCGCACTACAGTGAGGAAAGGGAAATCTCCCATTCCGTGCTGTATGCAAATCTCCGTTCAGAATTTCGACATTCTAAAACTTCGATCATATGGTCTCAACCATATGAATTTCTAGGTTTTAGGATTTTGAGATTCTGAAGGGAACCCATGTGTTTGTGTGTATACATGTAGCCTAATATGACTGAGAAAAAGTTAGCTTGTCAAACACTGGACAATAAGATTTTTTTTATAAATATTTAAATGTGTATAACGGAAATTTATTGTATTATAAAGTGGAATGACAAAATAATAACAGGCCTGAATGTATTGGTTAATTTATTTGTAAACTCTTTAGTAATATCTCATGATGTCCCTATGGTTGAAGATTGAAGATAGTTTCCTTTTTAGTGGTAAGGACTCATGCTCTGACATATTTATAAGTGGATGTGAAGAGTTGTTTAAGATTAATCCATGTTCTGTGGTTGTACCGGATAGGATGAGTGGGTTTGTTTGTCTTTTCGGCTTTTCCCGGTCAGGGGTCTCCACAGCGGAACTCTGGTCTGCTAATGATTGGCAATAGAATTTTTTATGGTGGTTCATAGATTAGTACTAAGCTAACTGCCCTTGCAAGCTATTTTAAGCCTAGCCAATTATCCCTTGTGAGACTCAAACCCTGCACCTTGTGTTTGCAAGGCAAGCACTGCCGAGTTGCCAGTCTGATGCCCAACCTTCAGCAAAGGCACGCCCATTCACGCATGTCTTTCGGAGGCCACTCGACCACAGGGAGGACATGCAGACTCCATACAGAAGGCTCTCCAGCCGTGAATCAAACAGGAGAACCTCTTGCTGTGAGGCAACAACGCTACTGCTGAACCACCGAGGACGAGTGGGTATTTTTTAAAAATATATACCAAGTTCTTTAACTCCTAGTTTATTGCAGTTATTTTAGCTGTCCTTAGAAACTGGATTTGTTCCAGAATTATGGAAGGAGGTAATTATGGTTCCAGTAGCCAAGGGTGGAGATCTTTTTTTAATTAATAATTTTAGACCAATTGGTTTAACCTGTTTATTGGCATAATGTTTTGAGAGAGTTATAGCTAAATATATATATTGAAAATAATGGTAAATAACAGACATGTTTCTTTAATGGTGGCAAGTGACCTGAATCATTATGTTGTAAGGTGGGTGAAGAATTTGTTAAATCAGTTAGCTTGTACAGTGAGAGGTAAAGATACCTTTTCAAATAGAAAATCTATTTCCTCTGTTGTAGCTCTGTGATCTGTTTTGGGTCCCGTATTATCTGGGTTATTTATGGCATCTTTCCCAATTCATAATGGTTAATGGACAAGTAAATATGCTGATGACATAAACGTTGGTGTGGTTATTACAAAACTGGAAGATCATAACATATTGCAAAGATACTTGGATGATTTATTTACTTGGGCCACTACCAGTGAAATGGAATTTAATATGAAAAAGATGTGCATCGTCTAGTTTTGGGAAAATAATTTATGCTGGATTTAGTTTTGTTACTGTGAGTTGTGAAAATTGCTTGTTTAATAGTTAATAGGGATAAAGATGTATTATTGCCACTTTGTTATTAAATATGTTGTTTCTGTGTGTGTCTGTAGATATATATATGTATAACAGATCGAATAGCTTGAGATGATACAAAGTGTTTTTACACACCAAGTAAGATGTTTAAGGGGTATTAGTTATCAAAGTCAGTTGAAATCATTATCCTTATTTTCTGATTGTTAGGGTGTCAGCATGGGTGTTGCTGAATTAAAACATTCATTTGGTTGGCTTTGGAAGATGTAATTCAAGTGTAAAGCAAAATTGTTTTTATTTTAGGGTTAGTCATTAGTGGAATACATTCCTTTAAAAATTATGAATATGAAAACTATTCTTCAATTTAAGCATGATTTGGATAGTTTAGTTTAGTTTAAAAACCTAGAATTTCTCCTAACAACTCTCCAATTAAATAACAATAAAATCCTAACTATTGCAGTAGTCTAAATCCCTCCAGGCCAAAATATTCCCATCCTAGAATTCTTATCATGGATAAACCTAAACCTACCAAATGAAACTATATTCCTAGGAGATACAAATATGAACTGGCAAAAACTTTCATCCAACTCCCCAGCCAACAGTTTCAATTTATGCAGCTTTACCCAGCTTATAAATTCTCCCACCCATGGCCTATTTACAGGTTAAGAATCTATCTTAGACTGGATATTAGCTACTCACCCCCACAATTACTCTAACTCTGGAACTCTACCCAATATACTAAGTGGCCACCTCCCAGGATATTTCCGCAGGACCCACCCTCATATAACCAAGACCCACTCATATAAAACATCCAGAAATCTCACCCACTTTGACCAAAATAAATTCTCAAGCATTCTCAAAACCCTTAATTGGCTCCTTCTAAACACTCTTCCCCTAGATGAAGCAGTTAATTATTTTAATAATCTCTTCTTAGATGCACTTAATAGTTTAGCCCCCATATGTATCAAGCGAACAAAAGTAAATCAAGCCACATGGCTAACAAAAATGACCAAACAATGTATCCTCCAAAGAGACAAAGCTTGGGGAACTTGGCAAAAAGATAGATCATAACAAAATGAAACTAACTTCAAACAGCTAAGAAATAGAGCCAAAAAACTAGTAATATATATATATATAAAAAATATTTCACCTCTAGGCTAACATCCCTACAAAACAATCCTAGGAAATTCTGGAAATCAGTCTCCACCCTTCTTAATCCTGGCACTATTCAAAATCCATCTCCCGCACCTGATAAGACCCCCCCCCAGCATATCTGACACAACTTCAATACCCACTTCATCACCACCATTCAAAACTTAATCAAAGACTCCCCAACAAACCCAATCCCACACTCCCAAAATACATGCAACTCTGAACAAACTGGCAATTCACCTCTTCTTCCTGACAAAAATTTCCCATGCTCCCACAACTCACTCATTTTCTATCCATCCTATACCCACATCCCTCATATGTAAATTACTAAAAAAGCCCAAACCCTGCTCTCTTTCCACAGATAACAATCTCCCAGAATACTTTCAACTAGCAGCAAATGCAATTGCATATCCAGTAAGTATTCTTATAAACCACTCTCTCGCTGAAGGCTATGTTCCACATCTATGGAAAAAATCTATTATCACTCCCCTACATAAAGGCAGAAACTCTCATGACCTCTCAAATTATCGCCCCATTTCTATACTTTCTCCATTACCCAAAATCCTTGAGAAGTGTGTACATACACAATTAGTCAAGTATGTTATTGAGAGTGATCTCCTGTCTCCCACTCAACATGGCTTCCGCCCACAGCACAGCACCATTACAGGCCTGCTCTCCTTCACCGATAACGTCAACAAAGCCTTAGATACAGCTCACCCTACATCAGCAATCGTATTGGATTTATCTAAGGCTTTCACATGCTAAATGTCTGACCCAGTTGCCTAAAGTTGGCTGTGGCTCCACATACCTCATCTGGTTTATATCATACCTAAATAATAAACAGCAATCTGTAAAGTGGCAAAACATTTAATCCAATTACCAGTAAAGTGGCAAAACATTTAATCCAATTACCCATCATACAACATAGGAATCCCACAGGGTTCCATTCTGAGTCCATTACTTTTTAACATCTTTATTAATGACTTCCACAAAGCCACACAACTAGGTAAGATTATCCAGGACGCTAATGATTCGACTATAATCACTATCTCAAACAACTCTCAACTGCCACTAAATGCCAAAAAAAAAAAAAACTATTATTGTCTTCAAAAGTACCAGATATAGACTTCAAAATCTATGCAAAAGACAGAACCAAAATAGAAATAGTAAAATCTGCCAAACTAGTACTAGGGATTACAATTGATGGCAAACTCACCTTTAAAACCCACATTCTCAACACAATAAAGAAAATACACGTTAAACTTGGCAAAATTTATCGTCATAAGCTTTACATGGACAATAACACCAAAACAAAACTGGCAAGCACCTTACTAATTCCTATCTTACTCTATGGTAGCACCATCTTTACTAAACCTGGACTCTTCTCTCAGCAACAAGCTTCAGTCCCGTTATTATAAAATACCAAAATTTGCCTCAGGAAAGCCTAACCGCTCACACCATTGCCAAGTAATAAATGAACTGAACTGGTTAGAGTTCCCTAACTATCTTTGCTATACCTAGCTAATGCTAGCCCATAAACTAATTTATAGACCAAATAACTGTCCAGCACTGTCATCAATACTACAGAGTTATGTCCCTGCAAGCACCCTTCGATCCTCCAATAAATTACTTCTAAGTGTAACCAAGCCCAATAAAAGAGCTGGACAATGCCTGTTCTCACATAGCATTGCTAAAAATGGAAGTCCCTACCCTCCCATATTACCCAAATAGACTGCATAAAGATATACAAAGCAACATTAAAAACCTATTTCCTTGACAACCACAAATGCCATTGTCAATCAAAAAAAAAAACACCATGAAACCCGGACCGCTTAATTTCGAAGCCATCTCCATAGTCTTAAAATAACTTTTACCCAGGCAGATCTGTTACTGCTATTTACTGCTACAAACATTTTCTTCATCAATGAACTGCCATGATTTTTAGCTCTTTTGCTTGGTTTCATGTAATGTCAACAAAAACAACTCAATTGCTTGTACTACAATGCATATGGCTACCTATGTTTATATAAGTTTCTAATTCACATTAACACGTTTTATTGTATATTAATGTTTAATTTTTCTCTCTCTTTTTGTTATAATATTACCTGTGCTTACTGTTTTGCTATTTTAAAAATTGATGTTATCTGTATACATTCTTATTCTTTATTTTTACCTTTATTTTATTGTTATTTGCAGAGCTTTTCTCCCCGGGCTTCCACTGAAAATGAGTCCTCGACCCAATGGACTTTCCCAGTTAAAAAATGTCAATACATAAATAACTAAATAAATAAATAATAAAATAGAGCCTTTAATCCTAGATTGTATGGAGGCAAACTTATTGAAGGCATTAATAGGCTCTGAATTTGAAATATGTAACATTATAACATGTCTGTACACATTTATAATTACTTGTGCACAAATCTGCCAAAATATCAGAACACGTCTTTTTCTATGGTTAAACTGCAGCCATCTCATTAAGACTACAGTATAACAACACTAAATAAACTGTCAGATTAGAAACTTTCAAGTTACTTTTGGCTTATGGCCAACATCTGAACTCATTAAATTAAAACCAAATTGTATTTGTTGTATTCAATTTGTATAACACATTTGGAATCAAAATCTGTTTAAGAAAGACTGTTATAAAATATTACTGCACATAGAACCAGAAAAAGTAAGAAAAGGTTATTAATTTCACAGTTTCTTCCCGTGAAAACCTTTCCTTCTCTGTTCCTGCTCTAAAAGTGTTTAGCAAATGGAATACATTTCACAAAGCCTTTTCCTGCACACAGATTTTAATTTTTAATTTTTTAATTTAAATTTTTTTGTAATTTAACATTTGTATGCCAGGATAGTCCAAATAGACAACAAGTGGCCATTTTCAGCAGAGTCCTGGAAAGGAAAGCTCCATAAGTTTACAGAGAGAAGAAATATTTACAAAAGAGACATTACAGAGTAGCAGCATACAGTAGATTTTACAGCCGTTAGTATACAATAAGAGGACATTACCCTTTGGGTTGAAAATACAAATGTACAAAATATACACTGAGAGTAGATAAGAACCTGGTAGAGCATTGCAAGATAATTAAAAATTGAATGACATTATATAAAATGTTTAAGTTTCCATATATACATGCAAGCAAATATACATGCATATATATTACATATATATATATATATATATATATATATATATATATATATATATATATATATATATGGTTCTACTTCAAAACATTTAAATCTCATAACACTGAAATTCAAAACATTGAGACCATAACAACAAAAACCCAAAACACTGGAAACCCATAACAATGAAAACTCAGAACACTGAAAGTGTGCATTATAACATAGAAAAGTACAACACACGTGTAAATAACATCCCCTCCACCTACAACACCACCAAAGTAAGAAACACACTTTTTACTAGGTTTCTGCAAGGGGGGAAGCCCCCCTGCAGCCCCCACGTTGGGGAATCTGCCACCCACACCCCCATAAATTAAATATACCAACTCCTCGATCATACTACAGTGGAAAAAAGTTAATTTCCCAACCCCACTGTTACATGACCACTATACAGAATGTTAATATATGGAGGTGTTGCTTTCATGGAAGTTAAGTTAATGTTCTAAGAAGTGCTGGGAGAAGTGAGTAGGGGTGTTTATTTTGCCAATCTGTACGTGTTTTAGGCCATACAGGTAAGTGATTTAGACATTATGTTTACATTCTGTATGGTGATCACGATACAGTGAGGTTAGGAAATTAACTTTTTCCACTGTAGTGCAATCTTGCAGTTGGTATATTAAATTTATACAGGGGGTGTGGGGGGGCAGAGCCTCCCTCATGGGGGGGGGTGCAGTTTTCAATCTTATTTATTTTTTTAACATTTGTTTACTGGGAAAGTCCAACTTGGAATGGAGCAAATTTTCAGCAGAGGCCCAGGGAGAAATGCTCCAGATGCATGTCTTTGTTACATGGGAGGAAACTCGAGCACCTGGTGAAAACCCACACAAATGCAGGGAAGACATTCAGACTCCACACAGAAGGCAACCCAGCCGAGAATCGAACCAGAGAACCTCTTGCTGTGAGGTGACAACGCTACCTCTGTACCTTCCAATTACAGTTGCATAGGTGGTTGGTAAAGAGGTATGATTTTGTCGAGAGCTTTAGAATTTATGGCACGTAGTCTGTCTCTTGCAAACATAAATGTAGAATAGATTTTTTTTTTCTTTTTTAAACCACCTAGGCACAGAGTTCAGTCTTTATCTGGGAGTAGAAGTGCTGAAAAACATTGTTGGACAGAATACTGTCTTTTATTTTAAAATACAACATATTTTTATCTATCTTCCTTGGACATCTCATAGCAACAAAGATCATATGATGAACTCACACACGGTCTTCTGAGTAGAGGCTTTTAAATTGTTCACAACTAAACTCTATACAGCAAAAAAATCTAACTTTAAAAATTCTCTAAAGAAACTAGCGTAAGCAAAACAATGAAGGGGTATTCCAATAGCATAAATATGCTATCATATGAGCATAAAAAAGTCACAGAGTTCCAAAAACAGCCAACTCGATGGTATATACAGTGCAAACAGCAGATCGGAATGTTAAACAAAATCCACATACACGAAATATTGCAAATTTATTCAGTGCACTTCAGGTAAGCGCTTTCGATATAATCTTCATCAGACCTGATTAACACGAATAATTAGGTCACTTAAAAACTAAAGACGGCGCAAAAAACACGCCAATCAAAACCATATACATATTTAAAACAATTATTAGCCTATATTAAATTAATATTAAATATCTAAACTAATACTAATACATTCAATACCATACTATTCTAACTAACCTAAAACAAATATATATATGCATATAATCAATATGGCATATTACCATACATTTTATGTTAACATATATGCCAACATCAAATATCAAAATACATAAGTATAAAGAACGCATATAATGGGAGAAAATATATATCAAATATGCATCACAATATATATATATATACCTCACCATAACATAAATGAACACGTATAAATTACTTATGTATATACATATGCATATATACAAACTATATATATAAGAATCAAGAATCTAAATAAGAAAAAAATAACACTTTAAAATTTATAAAAACATTTTTAAAAGATTATTACAAAGGCTTTTCAAAGCCACTAATGCCCAATAAGCTCATGGATATCTACATATGTTTACTTCAGCAACAACAAACCATTTAGATTTTCAATTTTCTCATTTTTAAAAACGGTTTGATGGGTACCTTTCCATTCAAACCTGGAAACTTATCTGCTCTCAGTTTTATAATCTAGCTTGATTCCTTCGATTCAGTAAATGTGTTAATGTCCCCACCTCTAATCGTGATATATATTTTCTCCAAAATCCTAAATTTAAAAGAATGTTCCTGTCCACTATCTCTAACATGTTTCGCTAACGCATTTGTAGGGGTACCTTTTCTAATATGATATATATGTTCCTGCATTCTGTCTCTAAGACACCTATTAGTTTTGCCAACATAGAATGCGGGACATTTGGTACACACAGCTAAGTAGACTACATTATGAGACATACAATTCCCACTGGCATATGCTAGAAAACTCCCCATGCCAGATGGATGTATAAATATTTGTTCAACATCTATAAACGAACAAAAATTACATGAATTACAAGGAGAAGTAACATATATTTGTTCAGATATACCAGTAGTATTATTCCTGTAATGGTATAAGAGCCTTTTAAGATTCATCTTATTTTTATATACGAACTTCGGACAATCCCCCAGAAGTGATCTAATTCTGGGGTCCACTGACAGAATATGCCAATGCTTTCTAATAACATCCTTGATATCACCTACGTCACGTGTATAAAAAATGGGATAGACTACCTTACTTGTATTAAATTCCATATTCTGTTGTCTAATTTGTGCTGGACCAGCATTAGAGAAATATGGGACAGCTACCTCATCTCTTAAATATTCTAAATTTCCCATTCCATTCTCAAGATCTAATCCACGTTCCTTAAATCTATTTTTAAGTTCAGTCAAACCTGTCTCAAAATCTAAATTAACTGGAGTGTATCTAGACAAGCGCATAGTTTGTCCACGAACAATATTCTTATAGATGTACCCCGGATGCATACTATTGCGATGAAGCAACATGTTTTTATGACAAGGTTTTCTATATAAGCCTGTATTAACCATGCCATTTCCTAATCTCTCTACATATATATCTAGGAAGGGAATTTTTTCTTCCGACCAATCTACAGTGAACTTAAGAAAATTAGTAGTGGAGTTTATCTCTCTAACAAAGTCACTCAATTCTGCTAGGGTACCATACCACAAGAAAAACAGGTCGTCTACAAAACGCCTGTAGAAAGGGACTGACTTCACATAATGATTCATCTTAAACATGTATCTGTGTTCCCACTCGGCCGTCACAAGGTTGGCGTAGCTATTGGCACAAGATGTGCCCCTAGCTACGCCATCCCTCTGCAAAAATATCCGTTCATCAAAACAGAACACATTACATTCCAAAATTACTTCTAAAAAACATGTAATAATTTCTATGTCTGCTGTATCAAGCGTTGTGGCTCTTTTTAAATAACTACTAACCATTTCTATACCAACTAAGTTAGGTATAACTGTAAACAAGGACTTAACGTCCATTGTAACAAAAATACACCTTCCATCATTTGTACATGTGTTAAAAAAACTATAGAGATCCAATAAAAATTGTTTCGTATCTCTCAAAATATATATATTGTCATTCACAATTGGTCTAAGTTTATATTCAACAAATATCGAGAATGGTTCTGTAATCCAACCCCTTCCTGCAACTATTGGTCTCAAAGGGGGATTTGACCTATCTTTATGTATTTTGGGAAGGCCTTGTATCACAGGAATTAACGGACTTGGCACTTCCAAGAACTGAAACATTTTAAGATTTATAATATCACTCTTTAATAAATCTACTAACATGTTATGTACTCTTACTATGATGGGTCCTATTTCTTCTATTTGTAATGACTTATAGAAACTCAAATCACTAAGCATATTGATCATACTATTACTATATTTCACTATATCCATCACTACCAATCCACCCCCTTTGTCTGCTGGCTTTATTACAATACTAGGGT
This sequence comes from Protopterus annectens, assembly GCF_019279795.1. Classification (NCBI taxonomy): domain Eukaryota; kingdom Metazoa; phylum Chordata; order Ceratodontiformes; family Protopteridae; genus Protopterus; species Protopterus annectens. The sequence goes on from NC_056726.1 coordinate 1,471,776,342, forward strand.
TAGTTCGTAAACTCTTCAATGCCTGTCTCTCCTTATATGTCAAATTAAAAGACTTTTTAGACCTAATATCTTTCTGATCCAGACGATAAATATCATCTTCTACTAACTTACTATATGCCGCTATAAGGGGTTGGATAGGTGGAACATACGTGCTAGGTTTCCTTATTTCATGAACCATATCTGTATTATAATCCTGAAATTCAACTTTCAATGACAAATTCCGTATAAATAGTTTGAAATCACGTAAGGTCTCATCAAGCTTACTAAATGTAGTGGGAATGAATGTTAGCCCCTTTGAAAGAACTCTCGACTCTTCTGCAGTTAGATCATAACTGGATAGGTTATATACTATGCTATTTTCTTCCCCTCCCACATTTTCTTGATGTTCTGAGTATAAGTGTGGTCGGGGGAGAGCTTCCTCTTCTGACGTCCCCGACTCATTGATCGTGTTCTCCCTTCTCCGGGAGTGGGTCTGATAGGGAAAGGGTGTTCTTTATTAAAACTACAAGTGGTAGGTGGAATATTATGGTTTACAATGGCCATGGTATTAGCCCGTCCTTCCACACTAGTAGAAGGCAATACATGTTGTGATGGGACTTTTCTACGTACCACTTGTTCAAAAGTATTAGCTTCAACTTGGGGTATATTTACAATTCCATTCACAGTTTGTGCTTTAGAATGTTCAACATTCGATATAGCATATTCCTTATCAGAAGCATGATTATTAATAACAACAGGTTCACTAACTGCATCTGTAGTGATATTAGTAACACATTCATTACTATTCTTAGAAGCACTACTCAATACTTCAGTTACATCACTACTTTGTGCTACAGAAATATTGTCATTACTACTTACACCATTAGTCATTACAGTGGTAGGTTGACCATTCACATTTTCTGACCACCTTGGCCAAGTAAAGATATTACCCAAATTAAAATCTGTAATATCTCTCTGTAGTTTAACTTTTTTCTGACTATAAAGTCTTCTTTCATACTGTAGCACATTATCTAATAGGACATTACAACAGTTATCTACAGCAAAAGCTGGAAAATTTGAAAAAAATAGCTGTCCGTTGTTCTAATATATTAAGGCATAACGCTTCCTCTAGAGGAGCGAAAAACTTGTTCATTAGTCTCATATAATTGAGGCTTACCTCAATATTTAGTTTCTGCCACTCAAAAAGTAATTCAGGATACTGAGTGGCCATGGTGGGCATTTAAAGTACCCTTAAGCCTCTATGAACGAGGCTTCGCTGAATGCAAACATCGAAATGTTGCCGTTGAGTCTGCATTCTTTTAAGCTTAAACAAATCGGCTTCTAATTTCTCAAATGCAACATGTAGCCCATCTCTGTCATAGGCGATATGATCCTTTTCGGTATGTCCTATTCCTTCGAATAGCTCTAAAGGGTTCTTATCTGTCCTAATACAATCTGCAAATCTATCCATAGCCGGACGTGAAGCGTCAGATACTGGTTCCCTTTCCGGAATGATGTAGGGTAATTCTATCGGTGCTGGTCCCCCTTCCATCATGCCTCCGTGTGAGAAACAAGCCGTAAATGTTAATAATAAACCAAAGAACACACACAGAGTTAATGCTTTCGCTAGAAAAGTCAAGAGCCAATCCAATTGTAAAACAAAAAAGAAACTAGCGTAAGCAAAACAATGAAGGGGTATTCCGATAGCATAAATATGCTATCATATGAGCATAAAAAAGTCACAGAGTTCCAAAAACAGCCAACTCGATGGTATATACAGTCCAAACAGCAGATCGGAATGTTAAACAAAATCCACGATATTTGTTGAATATAAACTTAGACCAATTGTGAATGACAATATATATATTTTGAGAGATACGAAACAATTTTTATTGGATCTCTATAGTTTTTTTAACACAAGTACAAATGATGGAAGGTGTATTTTTGTTACAATGGACGTTAAGTCCTTGTTTACAGTTATACCTAACTTAGTTGGTATAGAAATGGTTAGTAGTTATTTAAAAAGAGCCACAACGCTTGATACAGCAGACATAGAAATTATTACATGTTTTTTAGAAGTAATTTTGGAATGTAATGTGTTCTGTTTTGATGAACGGATATTTTTGCAGAGGGATGGCGTAGCTATGGGCACATCTTGTGCCAATAGCTACGTCAACCTTGTGATGGCCGAGTGGGAACACAGATACATGTTTAAGATGAATCATTATGTGAAGTCAGACCCTTTCTACAGATGTTTTGTTGACGACCTGTTTTTCTTGTGGTATGGTACCCTAGCAGAATTGAGTGACTTTGTTAGAGAGATAAACTCCACTACTAATTTTCTTAAGTTCACTGTAGATTGGTCGGAAGAAAAAATTCCCTTCCTAGATATATATGTAGAGAGATTAGGAAATGGCATGGTTAATACAGGCTTATATAGAAAACCTTGTCATAAAAACATGTTGCTTCATCGCAATAGTATGCATCCGGGGTACATCTATAAGAATATTGTTCGTGGACAAACTATGCGCTTGTCTAGATACACTCCAGTTAATTTAGATTTTGAAACAGGTTTGACTGAACTTAAAAATAGATTTAAGGAACGTGGATATGGAGAATTAGATCTTGAGAATGGAATGGGAAATTTAGAATATTTAAGAGATGAGGCAGCTGTTCCATATTTCTCTAATGCTGGTTCAGCACAAATGAGACAACAGAATATGGAATTTAATACAAGTAAGGTAGTCTATCCCATTCTTTATACACGGGATGTAGGAGATATCAAGGATGTTATTAGGAAGCATTGGCATATTCTGTCAGTGGACCCCAGAATTAGATCACTTCTAGGGGATTATCCGAAGTTCGTATATAAAAATAAGATGAATCTTAAAAGGCTTTTATGCCATTCTAGGAATAATACTACTGGTATATCTGAACAAATATGTGTTACTTCTCCTTGTAATTCATGTAATTTTTGTTCGTTTATAGATGTTGAACAAATATTTATACATCCATCTGGCATGGGAAGTTTTCTAGCATATGCCAGTGGGAATTGTATGTCTCATAATGTAGTCTACTTAGCTGTGTGTACCAAATGTCCCGCATTCTATGTTGGCAAGACTAATAGGTGCCTTAGAGATAGAATGCGGGAACATATATATCATATTAGAAAATGTACCCCTACAAATGCGTTAGCGAAACATGTTAGAGATAGTGGACAGGAACATTCTTTTAAATTTAGGATTTTGGAGAAAATATATACCACAATTAGAGGTGGGGACGTTAACACATTTACTGAATTGAAGGAATCAAGCTGGATTATAAAATTGAGAGCAGATAAGTTTCCAGGTTTGAATGGAAAGGTACCCATCAAACCGTTTTTAAAAATGAGAAAATTGAAAATCTAAATGGTTTGTTGTTGCTGAAGTAAACATATGTAGATATCCATGAGCTTATTGGGCATTAATGGCTTTGAAAAGCCTTTGTAATAATCTTTTAAAAATGTTTTTATAAATTTTAAAGTGTTATTTTTTCTTATTTAGATTCTTGATTCTTATATATATAGTTTGTATATATGCATATGTATATACATAAGTAATTTATACGTGTTCATTTATGTTATGGTGAGGTATATATATATTGTGATGCATATTTGATATATATATATATTTTCTCCCATTATATGCGTTCTTTATGCTTATGTATTTTGATATTTGATGTTGGCATATATGTTAACATAAAATGTATGGTAATATGCCATATTGATTATATGCATATATATATTTGTTTTAGGTTAGTTAGAATAGTATGGTATTGAATGTATTAGTATTAGTTTAGATATTTAATATTAATTTAATATAGGCTAATAATTGTTTTAAATATGTATCTGGTTTTGATTGGCGTGTTTTTCTCGCCGTTTTTAGTTTTTAAGTGACATAATTATTCATGTTAATCAGGTCTGATGAAGATTATATCGAAAGCGCTTACCTGAAGTGCACTCAATAAATTTGCAATATTTCGTGTATGTGGATTTTGTTTAACATTCCGATCTGCTGTTTGCACTGTATATACCATCGAGTTGGCTGTTTTTGGAACTCTGTGACTTTTTTATGCTCATATGATAGCATATTTAGGCTATCGGGATACCCCTTCATTGTTTTGCTTACGCTAGTTTCTTTTTTGTTTTACAATTGGTATTGGCTCTTGACTTTTCTAGCGAAAGCATTAACTCCGTATGTGTTCTTTGGTTTATATTTAAAAATTCTCTGCCATAATAGATGTAATGGCAAGAAGGGTCCTTTCTGTAAACAACAGCGTCAACATTCACCAGTCTGTCTGTAACGTATTACTTTGTCTGCGTGAAAGTCAAGGCTTAACTTATGCATTTTTCTCTCATTTCTGTTTGGCAGAAATTATTTTACCATTTACTGTACTAGACCATACAGTATGTCACTAAGGCTCTCTAAGACAGAAAACATTACTTTATTATTTTATATGTCATTGCTGTCGTGCAATTAAAAAGAAAGTCTAGCCATTATCCATATATCTTGCAAAATGAAAACACTGAAATGGTACCTGCCTTTAGATCTGTTTTCTTCTGACAATACATACTCTGTCATGAACTTGAAATTCCTGCTGCTTAAGCCACCATAATCGTCAAAAGGATAGATTTGAAAACTGTCTAGGCCTATTCTAAGCCTACTTTTGCCATTGCTTTTTCTCTCCTTATCTGTATTTTAGATACAGGCAGAGGAGATAACATGCTAGGTTCCTGTAGAAAAACTGGCCGAGCATGCCAACGATAATAAATTCTTTCACCAGCCATGATTAGTTAATCCACTAAGACACAAAAGCAGTTCAAGGCAAAGTATTTATTTTCAGAATAGAACAGCAGAATATCTAAACTAGACTTGGCAAGCTAAGCAAGGCAGAATATGAGGCAAAGTATGCCTTCCAGTCATAATTCATACCCGTGAGTGACAGTAGAAATATTCAGTTATTATTCAGAGACTGCGGGCCAGCATATTCACACATACTTTGCATGATTCCATGACTTCATCCATGCAGTTACACACACAAGGCTGTAGCTGTTATAGAGTATTTAAGAAAAAAAAATCAAACTATAATATTAGTTTGTTTTATAACAAAGCAGTACTATGAGCCTTATTTAGCTTGCAGCATCTCATTGCTTGAAATGTGTTTTTCGTCTGAAATGCAGAATTACGTTTCATCATTTGTAATGTCTTAAATTACTTTACTAGAAAAAAATCCACAGCAGTGAGTATTCTGCTAAAGTTCTGACAACGTTTTAACAGGTGTCCCATAATATAGTTCAAAGATAAATGAAAGTCCTCTTTGCCAACAGGTGTATAAGGGGAAGTGTCACTCACCAGGTCAAAAAGAAATGGGTGAACATTGTGGGTTCTTTTTCAAGCAGCTTTATTATATACAAACACATCATAAATGAAGCTAAGTAACTTTAACTTATAAACAAACTAGCTATCATGCACATAGATGTTAACAATCTGGCTACACCTTCAAAATGGCACTGAAACTAACATGTGCTTGGTATTTATATGCACACGCAGATCTTGGAAATGCTTCTTAAATGTACAGGAACTCTGTTATTCTACATCCTCCTTCTTTGAGAAATGAGTCAGGCATTGTCACTGGTACTAACAAATATGCAATTTACACTGGAATAATTTTCATCATGCAATTATACAAAGCTAGGTACATATATACAACTATGTCCAAGTTGCTGTAGGTTTCACACTAGGCTTTGAAATGCAACCATATAATGTGACATACAATTTGGGATTTGGTTTAGCAACTGAGATTGTCTCTGCTGACTGTTCAATCTTAGGAATCTTGGGACTGTCTGCCGGAACAGTATCAGGAGCCAAGACAAGTTCTAGAACAGGAATATCATATGGGTTGCTCTGAGAGTTAAGAGTCTTTATCACAGTAACAATGTTGCAATATCAGTTCTGCTACAGGAAGATGTCTGTGATTTCTCCTGTACTCCACACCCTTGGATTTAACAAAATAGGATCTTGGCTCTGTACATATACACACCCTTGGATTTAACAAAATAGGATCTTGGCTCTGAACATATACACACCCTTGGATTTAACAAAATAGGATCTTGGCTCTGAACATATACACACCTTTGGATTTAACAAAATAGGATCTTGGCTCTGAACATATACTCTTTACTTGACCAATCTGGTTGAAGCCTTTTGCTGTTTCTATCCTCTCTGTCTCACCTTCTTTCAATGGACAAAGACATCTGTTCAATTTGTTATAGCTGGACATTTGAAATAACACTTTTTAAATAACTGGGCTCTAATGGCTTTGTTGTGCTTAGCTTTAGGCCTTAATAAACTAGAACTGGTAAGCAACGGTGTTCTGCTTTGCCTGGATAGAAGTCTCTGAGTGGGTGAGCCAAGTATATCGTCACGGGGTATTTTTCTGAGATTGTGTAAATTAAAAAAAAAAACAGTATGATCACGCTTTGACTTCTCAAGTAATTTCTTTACACTCTGTACTGCACGTTCAGCAAGTCAATTTGGTTGCAGATACTCTGGACTACTAGTAACATGTACGAAGTCCCACTCTATTGCAACTTTCTGAAACAGTTGACTGGTAAATTGGGTAACATTGTCAGAGATTAATTTCTGTGGACTGCCATGGACTGAGAAATGGCATTTCAACTTAGTAATGACTCTAGAAGTTATATTAGGTAGTAGATCAATCTCAAACCATCTGAAATAAGGCTCTGCCAGTACAAAGTAATGTTGACTGTTCCACTTGAATACATCAGTAGCTACTGCTGACTAACGTAGTTCAGGGATTTGACTTAGATGAAGTGGCTCTTTTTGCAAATGCGGTTTAGTACTATTACATACTGAACAGGAAGAAAGTACTGTATCAATGTCTTTCACTAGAGAAGTCCAAAACACAAGTCTTCTCACCCTTCTCTTAATAGATTCAGAACCTGGGTGACCACAGTGCAAAATCTGGATATACTCTTGTAAGGAAGCAGAAACAACAATTTTAGGACCTTTGAAAATAATGCCATCTTCCATTAAACAGCTCATCTTTGTAAGGAAAGTAGGGTTGCACATTGGGTGTTACATTAGATTGCTTTGATGGCCATCCAACACTGATGTAGTGACTGAGCTTTTGCAAAACCTGATCAGTCATTGTATGATCTCGTAGCTCATCAAGTCATGTGGTAAGAAAAGTATGCATTTCCATGACATCAAAGTCAAAATTCTCTGTATCAAGCTGTTCCATTTTATTTCTGGGTGATCTGGATAAGGTATCAGCCAGATAAAGAAGTTTGCCTTTCATATAGACCATTTTGAAGTTGTACTTTTGCAATTTAAGCATCATTCTTTGTAATCTCGCTGGACCTCAGTGCATAGGCCTCTTTAAAATAGTAACTAAAGGTTGATGACCAGTTTCAATCTGGATTTCCTTGACCATAGATACAATCATGAAACTTGGAACATTTTTATTTATTTTTATTATTTTATTTACATTCTATTACATTATATTGCATAAAAACACTATTGCCAAAAGTTCCTTCTCAGTTCAGTCTGGGTAAGTGTTCTAAATGCATAGGCAACTGGCCTGTCCTCTTGAAGAATAACTGCACCTAAACCAAATTTTGAACCTTCGCAGGAAAGAGTTACTGGTTTGTTGACATCATAGTTCCTATTGTTGCTTTCTGGTGCTGTTCTAGCCATGACCATGTACATTTTTACTTGTGAGCACTCTCAAACACACTGACAATTCACTGAAGTCTGGTATAAACTTGCCTAAATGATTTACCATACCAAGAAAATGTTGTAGAGCTTGCAAATTATCCAGTGCTGGCATTTCAAGAATGGCTTGCATGGACGGGTCTGGTCTCAAGATGATATTTATAAATAAATGACCTACATATGTAACTTCTGGTAGTTTGAATTTGCACTTCAGAGGATTGAGCTGTAAGTTCACTTGGAGTGCTCCATCTAGAACTCTCAAGATTTCTGTCATGCTCTACGTCACCATTACCTCTGACCAATATATCATCCACTATTGTGGCACAAGGATAACCTGAAAAAATTTACTCCATTGCACACTGAAAGACTTCAATTGCAGAATTTATTCCAAATGGCATCCTGAGGTATCTATATCTTTCAAATCGGGTACTAAATGTAGTCAGTAGTGAAGATTTGCGATCAAGCATCATTTCCCAAAATGAATTTTTTGCATCTAAGACAGAAAAAACAGCAGCATTCAGTATATGGGCTGCGACTTCAACTGTACGCATGGGATGATGTGGTCTCTTCAATGCTTTATTCAAATCTCTTGGGTCAATACATATTCTGATGTCATCTCAACTTGTCTTATGAGCTGCTACCATGGACGACACCCATTGGTAGGTTCTGTAACTGGTCAAATTACACCTTGTTGCACCATTTTATCCAACTGACCTTTGATTTTATGCTGCATTACTATTGGAACTTTTCTTGCAGGTCTGACCACTGGACTGATCTCTAGGTCTAGTTTCATAGAATATACCACTGGAAGTATGCCCAACTTGTCATTAAAATTATGAGAATACTCTGAAAAAATAGTGTTAGTGAAGCTGGAACTGGGACGTGCTTATTTGATGAATTTCTTTGGTAAAGGAAAGCAGATTCATTCTCATACATGCATATATACATACATACATATGCACACACATACACATGCGCTTGAAATTTATGCCAGTACTTGCAATAGCACAGTAAGCCTCCGTATAACTGAACTTTATGAAATAAGTCTCCTGGGCACTGTAATACTCTGAAATTACTTTACTGTAAAAGTCACTTGTCTTAAAATTATTTTACTGTACGACCCATTTATCTTGAAATTATTTCAGTGTAAAAGTCATTTATCATCATTTTAAGAAACCTTTTGAATAACTGCACAGTGAGAAAAAATGGGCAATAGAAGCTGAGGGCAAGAAACATTTTGAAGCAACTATTTTGAAGTAATTGCAATTTATGAATAAACTGTTTCAAAGTAATTATACTTTGCAAATAAATTGGGCAGAAGCTCAGAGTGAGAAACACTTCAAAATAGCCTCACTTTGCAAATAACAGTACAAAGCACACTGAAATCTTTCAAAATGGCTGCACTTTGCCAAATACTCTGTACAGTGCAAGAAACACTCAGTCATGGAAGCACTCTGAGAATAGCCACACCCATGCACAAGAAACTTTTTGAAATGGCTGTATTTGACTGTGCTTCACAAAATAGTTGCACTTTGCACACAACAAACTCTTTGGAATAAATGCACGGTAATAAACCCACACTGTAAGCACTTTTACACACTTACTTCGAATAACTCTAGTTATGCTATTCAATGGTTCACTTTGAGATACTTCGAATAACTCTACATATGCTATTCAATGCTTCAGTCAATGCAAAGTAGTCATTTATATCAAAACACATGCAGTTGCCTTGCTTTATTTATTCTCAATGTGCCCTTTTCTACCCCTTCTATTTGTTTTGCTTATGTAATCTCTTAATCTGCCCTTTTTGCCCTTTAGTTATATTTGTTTTGCTCACTTAATCTCTTTTCATGCCCATTATACTTTCTTGCACTCGTTTTACCTCTAGACATGCTTGTTTTACTTTAAACATGCTTGTTTTACAATTCTGAGGTTGTTCTAAAACCCTTATGTACTTTTCTGATAATCATTTTATCAAATAACATAATTTCAAACATTTTGTTTAATGAGCTTTTTTATGCTTCTCTTTTGCTTCATAAAAGTTTATGTGCTATTTGTTTGCTTAGTAATATATTTTGTGCCCTTGTAATGCTCCATTTTATCTCTTTTAATAAATAAATCTTTCGTGCCTATTCTCTTTACCTTGTTTCTGGACATTTTTCCTCTCAGTTCACTTAGCTTGCCTTCATTGTTACCTCTGCATCTCATGGCTCTGAAAAGTAGTCTTCACCATCCCGGTTCTGACACCATATCACTCGCCAGGTCAGGAAGAAACAGGCAAATGCTGTAGATTCTTGTTCAAGCACCTTTATTATAGACAGACACATCATAAATGAACTAAGTAACTTTAACTTCTAAACAAACTAGCTATCATGCACATAGATGTTATTGCTGCACCTTCAAAATGGCACTGAAACTAACATGTGCTTGGTATTTGTATGCATACACAGACCTTGGAAAAGCTTCTTAAAGGCACAGCACATCTGTTATTTTACAGGAAGAATTGATGAAGCAGAGAAAAACTAGTCTATCCAACAAATTGGAGAACTAAAACAGCAGAATCAAGATAAATTTAAATCGCACTTGTTGCCTGACAGAGTTTTTAGGAACTAAGAGAAAGCAGTTATTCCTGAGCTGTATATACAGGTATGGCCTAGTTGAATGGCTGGTAATGCCACATTGTTGCAGCGTATACCTCTATAGTTAACAGAGCTGGATTGTAGACAAAGGGGAACCTATGCAGGGTAATGAATCAGGTCCCAGTTAGCCATATTAATATCCCATTACTTGGCTGCCTTTCCCAAATTACCATAGACACTGTTCAAATATGTCAGTGTACAAACTATTTTCTTTGTATTTACAATTATTATAGGGATTTAGATATTATTTCCAACTTTTATTTCAGGTTTTACAGAAAAAAACACTGACATCCATTTTTTAAACAAAACACTCTCACATTGAAAACAGACTTAGGGCAACCCACTGGACACAAGTGTCCTTTTTCAGGAACAGCTCAGGAGTGCTGTCTGCTGAAACAACTTGGCAAAGTCACATAGAAGTCATATGAAGGTTGAAGGACTCAAACCCTGTACTACATGAAGCAGATCTTTAATAGTTTATAGCCATACACATCTGCACTGTGTTAGACAAACTGCTGTAGCCCAAACACAGTGCATTTCACGCCAGTGTGCCTGCAAAAAATCAAGCTAAATTAAGAATGTATTTATAGCTAAAATATTGACATTAAACTCAGAAACTTCATGCCGCCCAACGTATTGACAGCAAAATAATGAACACACTGTCAACATTTAACAGAACAAGAGAACGACAGATCACATCCAAAGAACATTGTTTATATTATGATTTTCATCTTTACCACAATCAATTCCTTCCTCTACACCATAAGTACTCTTGTTCATAGGTAATGACTAGGCTTGCAGTCCAGGTAACCATTGAGGAGCCTAGCTCAAATTTTCAGTTGCCCCAAATCACTGTCTGGTTAAGTGATTTGCTCAAGGACAAGGCATACATGACAGAAAATCAGAGATGCTCTGCAAAATTGGACATAGATAAGAGCAGACTATTGTACATCACAAGTTGAAAGAACAACAGGTTTTGCAACAGCATGTATTTTATGATCCATAAAAAAACTATGAAACTGCAATGACTGACATTGAATTACTGTAATCCTCGGTGATTTACCAAAGAAAACACAAAGTGGAAGTCAATGGAGGTCTGGTAGTTGGTGTCTAGGATTAAGACTCTTGCCTCCTGTAGCTAATGTACAGGGTTGGATTATGTCTGTCCACTGTGTGACTCTGAGCAAGGCACTTAACCAGACAGCACTTCTTCACTGAAACATTATACAAATACCTCCTGAAAGCACATTCAATGATGATGGAAATCAAGCAGCTTAGCAACATGTATGTTTGGAAACGTGCAGCACGCATCTATACTCTGCTTTGAAGCTCATTTCAATGCTTGAAAGCAAGTTATGATAAGCAACAATCCTTACCATTCTCAAAAAGTATGCATCAGCAAGAATAATTGCTATGTGCACAGAATCCTGCTTCTTTCTATAATGGGATGTCATGCTGTTAGCGTGAATGGTCAGTTTAAAAAGTAAATTGATTTGTTGGCTAACCATGTGCCCCTTGAAAGCTGTGGGCCCTGGAAGACCAGCTAATATGGCCTTATTACAATCTGCCACTGGTTGATATAGAATTTTGTAGTGTATATAGTGTTTATTTTTCTGCAAAATAGTAATAAACGTTTTGATCCAGAGTAAATTAAGTCACATAATTATCTTACATTTTTGTCCATGTCAGTTACATTACTCAGGTAAAATACACAATATGCATGCAAGGAAAAATTGTTTTCTGGGCACTGCTCTTCTAGTCTCCTGCACCTTAGCTGTCAGAAAAAGAAATGTTGCCAAATTGAGACAGACATAAGAAAGGTCTTCTGAGGTGTATTCAGACTACTTGGGTCTTTTTTTATTGTATTCATTTGATATGCTGACAGGCTGGTACTGGTAACAGGTCTCAAGAAAACCTTGGAGTAGGATTTTGTTACAAGGTCTGTGTCACACAGTGATTGAGGGGTTCAGACTCCAACCTAAACGATAAATCTCATTGCCTTAACCCTCTGAGCTAAATGGCAAAATAAATAATAAATATTAGACTGTTTTTTCATAGTACAACTTATCTATCATCACACTTCTGGTCAAAATTGACATGCTTGAAATGGCCACATTCATCAAATTAGTATGCCATCGACTCACATACAGTATTAAGATGAGATATTAACCATGTGCTACTGAGTATATATGACAGATGTAGTATCATTCATTGAGATAAGGGTGTTTGTTTTCTGACATAATAATTTGTTTTATTTACTTATTACTTGTATGTAGGTAGATGAGTGAGTCCACAAACATTTTTTTCAGACATGACCCAGGCTCAGAGGCTGATGATACACAATAGTTAATGAATATGCAGCAAAACCAAGTGAATATACATAACAATGAATGAATACAGAACAAAATTAGGCAAAGTTATAGAAAAATCCTTTATGTTCACATTAAGTATGGGGTGAGTTCATCAAGAATCGTTCATGTCAGGATAAGTATGTTTTTGGGTGGTGCAGTGTTGCAGCAGTTAACGTTGTCACCTCACAGCAAGACATTCTCCAATTCAATTCTTGGCTGGAGTGCCTTATGTGCAGAGTCTGCATGTCCTCCCTGCGTACTCGGATTTCTGCACACATTCCAAAGACATACATCTGGAGCATTTCTCCCTGGGCCTCTGCTGAAAATTGGCTCTGTCCTAGTTGGACTTTTCCAGTCAACAAATTTTAAATAAATAAATAATTCTAGAAGCAAGAGAAAGTAGCAATATAGGTAAAAGTTATAATTTGGTTGGTTATACAGAAAACCTCCAAGTCTTTCAACAAGTGCATACATTTGCGTATACTCAGGAGTTAGAAAGTGCAGGGTCTATATATACATTTGTTAATTTAAAAAAAGTGTATAGTTTGTTAGCCGTGTGGTGCATGTTAGGTGTGTATGTTTGATGGTTATCTATTATCTTAAAATCAGTTACAAATATTCTTCCTTAATAAGTATTCCTTAAGGCCATAGGTAAGTAGTAAGCTAGCTGCCATTTTGGGTCATTTTAAGTCTATCCAATGTCCCTTTAAAAGGTCAGAATCAAACCTTGTACCTTATGTCAGGTGTGTAGACTTTTCTGGGTATAAGATTCTAAGAAGCTGGTCTGATTTTGAAAAGGGTGTTTTTGCCAATGGTCAGTGTAATGTGTGCAGAAGAGAGTTGTAATCATTGTTCCCTGAGGGAGAAGGGTTGAGTCCTGACCACGATAATTTGCTGTAGACATGTCAGGCATTATGTACAGAACAGAATGATAACTGCACAGTTATGTCTGAAACTGTCTTACTGTTATTATGTATTTTAAAGTAGCCCTATGAATTGTCAGTAGTGAATGCAGCAGTAATCCCAGATCTGATTATACATAAAAGCATTGCACCCCAATGTTCATACACAATCAGATGTATGCAAAAACATACACACACACACACACACACACAAGCAATGAAGGACAAGCGTGTGCCCACAGACACTCAGACATGCAAGCAGATGCACATTCCCTTCCACATGCACATGTATGCATGCCCACACACACATTCACCCACCCACTCATACACTTACCCACACCCACCCACACACACACACACACACACACACACACACACACACACACACACACACACACACACACAAAAAAATGAGTATGCATTTCATTTTAACATCTTTTCTCTGAGAAACATTTAAGTTCTCTACAAAAGCCCTTACTTATATCGATCCATCTACTTTTCATTATTGCTGTGTTTTTAGTCAACATTTTGATCAGGTTTGGGAAATATGACCCGTTACATACCCATCATACAAATTACAGCTAATTTCAAAGAGATTGTCAATGAACACATACGCACTTTTGTGATAATGAACTCTGGTTGGACCTCTACATGTCCACTGTCATCTACTTCAACCAAATGATTGCTAAGAGCATCTCATCTTTGTCAAAAAGAGGACCTCATTCTCCATCATCCATCATTATGTCCATGCTAGAATGCAGTGTGCCTTTGATATGGACTCTCCAAACACCTAACCCAGACTGATAAATCCCAGTGGTTCCTCACTAAAAAAATCTTTGGTAAGATCTCCTTTTGTTACCCAGAGCATCAAAAAGCCTAGTCTCTTCCTTGTCTCCAACAGATTTCTAGGGTGATCTATGCCTGGCCTACTCTAAATGACTCAATTATGTTTGACTTATTACATGTATATAAATTAGATATTATAAACATTACAAAATCATTAAATATTATAAACATTACAAAATCATTAGATATTATAAACATTACAAAATCATTAGATATTATAAACATTACAAAATCATTAAATATTATAAACATTACAAAATCATTAAATATTATAAACATTACAAAATCATTAGATATTATAAACATTACAAAATCATTAGATATTATAAAAATTACAAAATCATTAAATATTATAAACATTACAAAATCATTAAATATTATAAACATTACAAAATCATTAGATATTATAAACATTACAAAATCATTAAATATTATAAACATTACAAAATCATTAAATATTATAAACATTACAAAATCATTAGATATTATAAACATTACAAAATCATTAAATATTATAAACATTACAAAATCATTAAATATTATAAACATTACAAAATCATTAAATATTATAAACATTACAAAATCATGGGATCTAATTTTAAGCTGCAACATAAATCAGACTGATTGATGTAACAGATTCATCTCCCAAGCATTCCCACTTGTGGAAGATGCTCCTGCCTTCTGCAAAACAAAGCATAATGCTTAGTATTTTCAAATCTAACAGACAAATGGATGAGAAACTGGAAATTTACCCAAGAACTAACTGTCTATCCCTTATAGACAGTTTTACAAAGCCTTTCACTCTTGATCCTAAACGGTGAACAGATTTCTATTTGTAGTCGGTGGTGGAGCTAGCTCTAAAAAGAGCTGTTTTAGCCCTGTGGGCAGCTGGAGCTCTATATAAAGCTGTTACAGATCTCTATGAGCTCTGCAAAGAGCTGTTTTGTGTTTAGAATGCCCGTTCAGGTGTTGGTGGTAGCTCTAATAAGAACTTTTTTGTTTTATTCTTCAATGTGTCTCTGGTTGCTCTTACCAGAGCTTTTGCAGATCTCTGTGAGCTCTGAGAAGAGCTGTTTGGTGTACTGTGAGCTCTGAGAAGAGCTGTTTGGTGTAAGGTGCAGATCCATAAGGTGCAGATCCACGTGAGCTCTGAAAAGAGCTGTTTTGTGTATGGACACAATGGGCTGTGGGAAGAGCTGCGGTTGTGTCCTTTGGTGTTCCGCGGTGGTGTCGATCTCTGTTGTCCTTCTTGAACAGATCTTCGGTTCTTTTGCTATGTGTGAGTCCTAAAAAGGACTATTTGTGTGCTCCCCAAGCGCTGGTCAGAATGACACATTGAAGAATAAAACAAAAACGTTCTTATTAGAGCTACCACCAACACCCGAACGGGCATTCAAAACACAAATCGGCCCTTCTCAGAGCTCACAGAAATCTGTATCAGCTCCGGTAAGACCAGCCAGAGGCACAGACACAGCTTCAGTGAACCAAACAAAACAGTTCTTTTTAGAACTACCGCATCTGCCCGAAAGGGCATTCTAAACACAAAACAGCTCTTCTCAGAGCTCATAGAGATCTGTAACAGCTCTATATAGAGCTCCAGCTGCCCACAGGGCTAAAACAGCTCTTTTTAGAGCTAGCTCCACCACCGACTACACGTAGAAATCTGTTCACCGTTTAGGATCAAGAGTGAAAGGCTTTGTAAAATTGGTTATTCCTTCCCTCTGGGCAGGCATCACTCAGGATTGAAAACCCAAGAGGTCCACATCTATTTTTCTGGTTTTATTATCCATTATAGACAGGGAAGTAACTAAATGGGTATACCAAACTGCATTGGCTAGGCTTCTGAAGGCTAACCTGAGTTACCACATTGCAGCAGCATATGATCCTATGCAGGATGCTTTATTTTTCAGAAGATGAATTAAACAAGGCATTAATTAAGGGTAAAATATATTTGTACACATATAAGGAAAGGGGCTTATATGAAAGTGCGTAAGTGTAGTCACAACTTCTTAGGAAAGAATTAAAGGAGACATAGTCAAGGCATAATTATTGGATTCATTAGAGTTTTAAAACTATTTTAACCTAATGGCCATACATGTAAAGAATCTCCACGGCAATACCCAGATTTGCTCTGAGCTACTGCACTGGTACTTCCTATACCGAGCCATCAGATATTGCCAATATACTGGCCAACAGATTCAGTGCCAACTTTACTCTTCTCTTCCCCCAAAGGACCAATCACAATACAAGTAGATTGCCAGACACCCAGTATTACTGCTGCACAGGTTAAAACAGCAATGTCCAAGGCCAAGAATACAGCTTCTATGGGACCTGACAATATCCCTGGTTGTGTTCTGTATGAAGTACAGAGTGAACTGGCACCTCACCTATGTGACCTGTTCAATCAGAGCCTCACTTCAGGTTTTGTCCCTACCAAATGGTGCACTGCTAGTCATCCCCCTCTCCACAAAGGAGGAGTAACTACAGACCCTGGGAACCATCTCCCCATTAGCCTGATGAGTCTGATATGCAATGCTATGGAATGCATCATCATGGACCTAATAAACAAGGATATATGGAATCTCCGAACTCTGGATCCCACACAGTTTGGTTTTGTGAAGGGTAGTTCATGCTTGCTCAACTTCTTTGAGTCAGTCACCAGAGTTCTGGATGAAGGCAAGGTGGTTCATAAAGCCTACCTTGATCTGGCTAAGGCCTTTGATACCATTCCCCACTCAGGAATCATAGAAATCATAGAAAAACTCACTAAGCTAGGCATCACCCCCATATCACTAGGTGGGTTGCAAACTGGCTCACAGATAGAACCCACAGTGTGAAAGTAGCCGACTCCAAGTACAGCTGCTGACCAGTCATGAGTGGAGTCCCACAGGATTTGGTCCTGGGTCCTCTCCTGTTTGGTATTTACTTCTTTGAAGTCCAGGCCAATACAAAGGGACTCTGGCTGACAAGGTTCACAGACAATTGCAAGTTGGAAGCTATTATTAACTCCCCAAGTGATGTTGGCATCCTACAGAAAGGCCTCACTGAGACCAACGACTGGTGTCAGAACCATAGTCTTAAGCTCAATGCCAAAAAATGTGCTGTCATTCCCTTTGGGAAAAACCCAGTTTCCATGAATTACCACATTGATGGTAGTCCACAGAACACAGAAGGCATTATAAGAGATCTAGGAACACATGTTGACAGCAACCTCTCTTTTGATCACCACATTGCCACTGTGGTCAAAAAGTTCTTCTGTGTGGCACATCTCAAAACTAAGGGTTTTATGTCCAGGTAGAAAGAAGTCATTGTGTCCCTCTACTCTTTCCTCATTAGGCCAATTATGGAGTACAAATGTCCCATTTGACATGTACCTCACTAGACACCTGCAACAACTGGAAAGGCCACAAAGGTACCTCACAAAGAGGATCCTAGGCCTTAAACATTCGTCCTATATGCAGAGACTCAAACAACTCCAACTATTTTCCATCTCATATCGCCTACTTAGAGGTGATCTCTGCTTGACTTACAAAGCCATGTTTGACCCAGCTCTGTTAGAAATGCTACATCTAAAGAAATCACAATGCCACCGCACCACACACTTCAGAGACCTCAACCTCATTACCAAAATCAACAGAACGTGCTGGAGGGACAGCTTCATAACTCAGAGACTGCCCATGCTATGGAATAGACTTCCCATATATGTCAAACAGAACACCTCACTGGCCCTCTTCAAGAGAAATCTTGATGAGTGGATGGGAAATAGAAAATTCACCCCGGGGATCACTCCAGTTGCTCTACTCAGAGGCACTGGGAACTAAGGTCGGGTGGCATGATTCCAGAGTGATGCTATGGGCTAGGCTTGTAAAGGCTCCAGGCCTATTAACCTAGTATACACCTAGGAACCTATATATGCCTTGACAATACCCTCTCTCAAGGTTTATTTCCTTTCTCAGGGAGGAAGTTTGAATGCAGATATTAAATCACATCGATTAACCAGCAGAACACTTTTTTCCAGAGAAGGCGGCATTGGGTGAAGAATTTATCACGTTATATTTATTTGCTGATTAAAGTTCAAGTTGCTGATTGTTATATTAGATTACTCGTTCAACTTGCAGGAGATGAAGGATCACCAGATCTTTAATGGCATTGTACAGGGGGGGGGGGGGGTTCCAGAGTGTGCCTGCCCAGTCTGCTTTGCTTGGGATGTCATGCATCTTTCAACCCAAGATTTTGCAATATTGGCCAGAAATATCCTTATCCACAGTGCCTTTTTAGGCATCGTAAACCTGCTCTTTCTACCCACCTAACCAAAGCAGTCGAGGGTAACACAAGACTGGCACTGCTAAATACTCAAAGCCTAAATAAGGAGCCATTTTAGAAAACAGAGACATCTGTGCCTTTTGTGAAACAAAATAAAAATGGGTCTGTTGCTATGGATATGAACTTTCTCACTATCTCTGTTACCAGCTTGTTGGACATGGGCATCCTAAGGCAATGCAGAAATTGCCTCATGTTTACTGACAACCAGTGAATTCTCAAACAAACTGACATATATGAGAGATGTATTTATACAATGTCATTAAAGGCAAAGCTCTCACATAAAAGTACCCCTAATGTCAATAAGGTTGTCAGTAGTACACACACTGCACCCATCACACACAATTCAAAGCAGACATATAGACCCACATATGCTGAGGCACTTAAATGTAACCTTCCTAAACCAGAAAGACCTCCTAGATGAATTACACATAACAAATACCCTCAGCAGCCCCAAATGCACTCTTTCAAAACAACGCCCCCATATCAGCACATAAGATCTACATCTCATAGAGCCTCTACATCTAAGCCCATATGGCAAGCTACCACATAATCCAACATCCTGGTCATTGGAGACTCCATCGTGAGACACACTGATGTCCCTCTCACCAGGCTGAGTAAGGAGAAAGTCATGGTCAGTTGCTTCTCATGGTCTAGGATCCACCACATTATGCACGCACTCAGCTCATTGGACTACAAGTACCAGTATGACTCAGCCATAGCCCATGTGGGAGTAAAATGACATGAGACATACTATATCTCTTCCTAGACTATATGAAGAGAGGCATCATGGAGCTCTTGGAATATGTCTCAGGCTGGTAAGAGCCTAGCACTGAACAGCATTTTACCTTCTCCAAGGATGCTGCCACAATGTGAACAAAAGATGATTGACTTTAAAAATTGGCTTAGTTTCTGGTGTAATATGAAGGGGGTTCAATATTTATCAAGTTGAAAGGAGATGGTCAACAGACTATGGTGCTTTGCCAGGAATGGTCTGCATCTCTTCCCCTCTTGGCTTTTGAGTATTAAGTAAAGCATTGTCTTCCCCCATAGTGCCTTTGCTTTGCCAGGAATGGTCTGCATCTCTTCCCCTCTTGGCTTTTGAGTATTAAGTAAAGCATTGTCTTCCCCCATAGTGCCTTTTTTAGGCAATGCCAAACTGAAAGCACTTCCAGCATACAGCAAACCAAAACCAAGAAAATCTAAAGGTATTACTGCTCAATGCTAGGAGCCTAAACAAAAACCTCCACTCATAGGTTCATAGGTAGGTACTAGGCTATTGGCCCAAGGGTCTATGTAAGCCTAGCCAACAAGGTTCCCTGGCTTATGCCACCGAAGAAAGTTATTTTCCTGTGCCACTGTTGAGCAGAGACATAGAAGTGATCCCCGGGGCGTATTTACTATTTCCCATCCACTCATCAAGATTTTTCTTGAAGAGTGCTAATGAAGAACTTTGCTTGACATAGATGGGTAGCCTGTTCCAAAGTATGGGAAGTCTCTGGGACAGGAATGTATCCTTCCAGCATGTCCTGTTTATTGTGGTGACAAGGTTTAGATCCCTAGAGCATGTAGCTCAGAGGGATTGGGATTTCCTTAGGTGTAGCATGTCCAACAGCTCTGGGTTTGACATAGCTTTATATGTTAGGCAGAGATCACCTTGGAGTAGGTGATGTGCTATGGAGTAAAGCTGGAGTTTTTTGAGGCAGTCAGTGTAGGGCAATTGTTTTGTGAGGTACTTCTGTGGCCTTTCCAGCTGCTGCAGATGTCTTGTGAGGTACATTCCAAAAGGGGCATTGTACTCTATAATCTAATGAGTGTCGAGTAGAGGGGAACAATGATCTCTTTTTTCCTGGATGAGAACCCTTTTATGATGGTGTGCCACGTAGAAGGACTTCCTGACTACTGTGGTGTTGTGACTATCAAAGGAGAGACTACTGTTCACCTGGGTCCCAAGGTCTCTTATCACACATTCAATGTTAAGTAGATTGCTGCCTATGTGGTAGTTCATGGGTACAGAGTTTTTACCAAAGGGGATGACACTGCACTTTTTGGCATTGAGCTTGAGGCCATGGCTCTGACACCAGTCATCTGTCTCAGCGAGGCCCTTCTGTAGGATGTCCACATCATTTGGGGACTTGACTATGGCTCCTAGTTTGCAGTCATCTGCGAACTTCGTTAGCCAGAGGCCTTCTGTGTTAGCCTGTATGTCAGAGAAGTAGATACCAAACAGGAGAGGTCCCAGGACAGAACCCTGTGGTACTCCACTTGTCACTGCTTTGAGGTCAGATTTGGAGTCTCCAACTTTGACAGTGTGGGTTCCGTCAGTGAGCCAGTTGGCAACCCATCTTGTGATGTACGGATTTATACCTAGTTTAGTGAGTTTAGCTATAATTCCAGAATGGAGGATGGTGTCGAAAGCCTTGGCGAGGTCAAGATAGGCTGTGTGAACCAACTTACCCTCATCTATGGCTTTAGTGACTGCCTCAAAGTTGTTGATCAGGTTCAGGAGGCATGATCTGCCTTTCACAAACCCGAACTGGGTGGGATCCAGAGTTTGGAGGTTACCAATGACTTTGTTTATGAGGTCCATGATGATACGTTCCATGGCCTTGCAGACCATGCTCATCAGGCTAATAGGTCGATAGTTCCCAGGATCAGTGGTGGCTCCCCCTTTGTGGAGTGGGATAACTGTTGCTGTGCACCATTCAGTGGGCACAAAGCCTGATGTGACACTATTATTGAACATGGTGCTTAAGTGGGGAGCCAGTTCGTTCTGAAGTTCATGTAAAACGCATCCTGGGATGTTATCCGGTCCCATGGATGCTGTGTTTTTGGCTTTAGGGAGTGCAGCTTTTACCTGCGTAGTTGGTATTACGGGGACTCTGCATTCTTCCTGTATAGATATGGGCCCTTTAAGCGGTGAGGGGGGGGGCAAAGTTAGCACTGAACCTATCTGCCAGGATGTTGGCAATATCAGTTGGCTCTGTAATTTTTGTGCCTTTATGCTGTAACTAAGAGCAGATCTGGGTGTTGCCATTGAGATTCTTGACATAGCTATAGAATGCTTTGTGGTTGTTCTTAGAATTAGTAGCAATTTTGTTTTCATAGCTAGCTTTGGAGGATCTTATAAGGGATCTCAGCTTCTTACTGAGGCTGACCAGGGAGCTCCTCCACTCATGGGATTTTACTCTCTTTTGCAACAGTTTCTTCCTTCTGTTGTACAGTTTATGGCAGGGGACCACCAGATTGGCTTCCTTTTTTGGAGGATAGCATCTTGGTTCTGTTTGGGATAGCACGATCCATGCACTCATGTAAGTGCTTATAGAGTGCATTTGTGTAGGATTCAGCAGTTGTAACTGTATTGTCCATCTGCATGGGTGACATGAAGTTCACCACTTCTGTCTTAAGAAGCATGAAGTTGGCTTTGGAGAAATTTTTTTACCGTGGTTTCCTTAATGGGGGCAGGATGTAGATATCAAGGGTGATTAGCTTATGGTCGGATCGGACCAACGAGGAGTTGACTTCAGGTGTGGAACAACGGTCACTCATGTTGGTAATGACTAGGTGTAGGATATTGTTGCCCCTGGTAGGGGTGTGGATAAGTTGATCCAGGGCATTGGAGTTTATGAATTCTAGAAAGTGGTGAGCTAAGGAGTTGGTACATGAGTTGGTTTTCCCAGTTATGGTGGGGTAGTTGAAGTCGCCCATTATTAGGGTTTTGGTTGAACCCTAATATTTTCCAGTACATCAAGAAAAGAGGAGTGGGAATCCTGGAACATGGTGGGTGATCTGTAGCAAGCTACAATTTGGATCGCAGTTTTGCCTAGAGTTAGTTGTACTTGGATAACCTCAGCTGTATTATGCTGAGCAACTAGCCTGGAGGTGTGGATATCCTTAATGAATATGGACACACCTCCACCTTTGGTGTTTCAGTCTGGGTTACATATCCATAAACCTCTCTTTACCCTAAAGAATGCTGACATCTGTACGGTCACTGAGACATGGTTTAAAGCCACAGTCAGCACACCAACAGACAGTGCAAGGTTATAATGCCTTCCACACATTTAGTCCAGCTACTACATCGACTGAGACTAAAAGTGAAGGTGTATCTATTTACAACAAAAATAAATACACTTCAATGCTGGTCATACAGGACAATGCACTTGAGCTGCTTCATGTCCAAATCACAACAGGCAAAAATCCAATATCACTTCCTTGCCAGCTACAGGTCCCCCTATACGACTTTGAAAACCCATGCCATGTATTTAAACTTATTAGAAACACTAACCATCCAACCCAACTGGGTGACTTTAATTACCCCACTATTAACTGGGAATCCTATAGGACACCAAATGTACAGGCACAGATATTCCTGGATTTTGTAAGCACAAACCCCCTGAACCAGATAGTCAATACACCAACCAGGGGTGTAGCCATACTGAATCTGGTCTTTACTAATATGGGCGAGTGCTGCACACCCCCTACTGTAACATCTTCCCTGGTAAGGTCAGACCACAAAATGGTCTCCTTTGAAGTAAAAATAAAACCTGGACCCCCAGCTATACCTGCAATATTCAGGAACTATTCTAAGGATAACCTCCTGCTATTAAGTGATAACCTGGCAAAATTTCAAGCACCCATAAACACACTGCTGCCTATGCAGGACTGTTCAAAGAAACCCTGTACAAGCATGTTAATAGCTCCATAGAGGCAACTGTACCCACCAGGAAGTACAGAATTAACTCAAAAAACAAACCATCCTTGTGGAATCACAAAAATCAATAGGCTGTGTAACAGGAGGAAGAAAATCAGGGCAAAAATTAGCAGGCACAGCACCCAGCAGGATAAAAGCACTCAAACTAAACAAACATCTCTGAGGACAAGTAAAGTTGACCAAAGCCAAATTTGAGGTGAATTTTGCCTTCCAGGCCAAGGACAACCACAATGCATTCTTTAGCTATGTCTGCAACCTTAAAGTAAATGCAAAATTGTGTGAAGAGCTTATTGTAAATGGAGCCACCTATACTGAGACAAAAGATATAGTAATCCTACTGGCCGATAAATTCATCTCCAACTTTACCCCTCTCCCCCCTTCAACCTTTCCTCAAGAAATACCATCAAATATAACTCCCCCTGCTAACACTAGGGAACAGGTCCTTAATGCTCTCTCTAAGGCCAAGAAGAACACTGCATCTAATGGGCCCAGCCAATATCCCAGGATGCCTTCTAAATAGCATGAAACATGACTTAGGGTGTCTGGAACTGTTATTTAACTAAGCCTCCAAACAGGCTTCAAGCCTCATGAATGGAGAATAGTAACATACTTCCCTCTGTACAATGGTGAGCCAACTACAGATACTGGAAACTACAGACCCATAAGTCTCACTAGTCTTATATGTAAAGCCATGGAAAGAATTATCATGGAGATGATCAATAGAGATATAGGAAACCTCCAGATACTGGACCCAACCCAATTTGGTTTTGCTAAGGGCAGATCATGCCTACTCAACCTGGTGGACTTCTGAGAAAGTCACCAAAGCAATGGATGAGGGCAAAATGGTTCACACTGCCTACCTTGACCTGGCCAAGGCATTTGACACAATACCCCACTTGGGCATTGTTGACAAACTCAGGAGGTTAGGTACAAACCCATATGTTACCCATTGGATAGCCAACTGGCTCACAGACAGTCCATCTCTACAAAGTGGCCAGTCACAAATGGAGTTCCTCAGGGATCAATCCTTGGACCACTCCTTTTTGGTATTTACTTCTCTGAATGTCACTGGTCTCTGGCTGACTAAATTTGCAGATGATTGCAAACTAGGAGCTATAATTGAATCCCACTGACACAAATGTTCTCCAGGACGGGCTGACATAAACAAACAACTGGTATCAGAGCCATGGACTAAAACTAAATGCCAAGAAAAGCATAATAGTATGTTTTGGGAAGTCATCCACCCCAAGTAACTGTCAAATTGACAACACACCCCTTAGAACTAACCCAGTAGTCAGGGAATTGGGGACACACACACAGATAGTAATCTAGCCTTTGATCATCATGTGTCTACAGTGGTGAGGAAATCATTCTATGTTGCACAATTTATAAACAAATGTATGACATCTAGGTCCAAGGAATTCATTGTTCCACTGTATTCGGCATTCATCAGACCTATCAGAGTAAAATGCCCCCTTTGGTATGCATCTACCCAGGCATACCCATCAAATGGAACAACCACAGAGGTTCCTCACTCAAAGAATACAAGGTATAAGTAATATGTCCTATGCAGACCACTTCATGGTCCTATTTCTGTATTCAGTCTCCTACAGGCTCTTGAGGTGAGATTTATGCCTCTCATACAGGCCATTCTCAAATCCCACTCTGATGGACCTCTTGCATATCCACAAAGCAAACAGCTCCAGAATTACCTCTTCTAAAGACTTTAGCCTTGACAGTGATATAAATAGGACCTGCTGGAGAGATGGGTATGCATCCCAGAGACTACCCCTTCTCTGGAACAGCTCCTCATCCATACGAAGCAGAGTTCCTCCCTAACCCAAATCAAGTGTAACTTGGATAATTGGCTGGGGAACAGGATATTCATCCCTGGTTTGGCACCTATATCTCTAATGGACACAGGTAACCTGTAAATGGTTCATCTCCCAGGCCCCTTCTTGTAAAGGTTTACTGTCATATGTTCAGATTCACTGGGTTCGAATGTTCAGATTTCCGAACAATATGTTCTAAAATCAGAACATCGAACACAGTAAATTCCAAACTAAGCATTTTAGTAAAGCTGAATGTCGAACATGTCAACTTTACTGAAATGCTCACATCCACTCAGCATTAAAACACACTTTTTGCAGGGGGGCTGCACCCCCCATAGCCCCCACTTATATATACAACTCTGAGATCGCACTACAGTGAAAGAAAGGGTGCATTTCCTGATCCCCACTTTAGTGTGATCTGTACCACAATGTCGAACCTTGTAATAGTGAACATTCGCTAGTACAAGGTTTGACATTGTGGTGCTCGCATTTTCGGATATGCAAATGAGGATTCGCTCGTATGTCAATTGCACAAAGTGAGATCTATGTGATAGTAAACCCTTCTAAATGTTTCACCTCCCAGGCCCCTGCGTACTCTTATCAAAGGTAGCAGAACTTGTCAGAGATTTGGGATGCATGGCTAGGCTTAAAAAGGCCCTTTTGTTTGTTAGTCTAGTAAACACCTATGAACCTAAGTAGCTGTGAAAACTATCATGAACCATGTTTGTCTCCATGGTCAAAGGGGATGGGACAGATTCTTGACTGTATCCTAGGTGGCGAGGGATTAATTAGTGGCTCCAGTAAGGAAAGTAGTAGTCTCTTAGGGTTAGCGTAATTGTTAAGGTGTATACCACAAAAACACAACGTACACATTATGATTCTCATTATTGGAGGGAAATTGCCTCGGCTTACATGGCCCGCAAGGACAACTTTCCTAGTACTTACTTATACATACAATTCCTTAGAGCATGAGGATTAACACCCTTCTAGCCTACAAATACACCAAAACAGTTACTCTAATAATAAGTGTCCAGGCTGTTCTTAAAAATATCTAAACTAGTACCGGATGTAATGTAATTTGTGAGACTGTTCCATGCATCAGCTGCTCTCTGAGAATGAATTAGTACACTTTTCATTCCTATAGAATCCATTTTTTTTTATTTCTCCAAGTCTTTTGGGTTTCTAATACCATGATGGGAATGGACCCCATTTGTAAGTCAAAGTACGATTAAAGTTCATGAAATTAGTATTATTTCACTCTTTGATATTAGCCAAAAGTGCTCTTCGCAGCACCGGCAATATGCCTAGTAATGACTCCTTCTGCATAGGTTCATAGGCTGGTACTAGGCTATCAGCCCTAGGGCCTATACAAGCCTATCCATAACAATTCCCTGGCTATTTCTTCCCACGATATTTACTTCCCTGTACCCCTGTCTAGCAGGATGACTGACGTGATCCCCAGGGTGAATTTCCTTTCTCCCATCCAATCGTCAAGGTTCCTTTTGAAGAGGACCAAAGAGTCACTCTGCTTGACATGTATAGGCAATCTATTCCAGAGTCTGGGGAGTCTCTGGGTCAGGAACCTATCCCTCCAGCATGTTTTGTTTATTGTGATGACAAGGTTTAGATCCCTGGAGTATGTGGCTCTGAGGGATTGGGATTTCTTTAAGTGTAGCATGTCCAACAGCTCTGGGTTTGACATGGCCTTCTATGTTAAGCAAAGATCACCTCTGAGTAGACAATATGCGACAGAGTATAGCTGGAGTTTTTTAAGGCGGTTAGCATAGGGCATCTGCTTTAGGCCTGTGATTCTTTTAATGAGGTATTTCTGTGGCCTTTCTAGTTGTTGCAGATGTCTTGAGAGGTACATACCAAATGGGGCATTGTATTCTATAATGGGTCTAATGAGGGATGAGTAGAGTGGGACAATGACCTCCTTTTTTCTGGATGAAAAGCCCTTAGTGATGAGGTGTGTGAAGGATTTCCTGACTGTTGTGGCGATGTGGTTATCGAAGGTGAGACCACTGTCCACCTGTGTCCCTAAGTCTCTTATCAAACTTTCGGTGTTTAGTGTACTGCCACCTATATGGTAATTCACGGATACATGTTTTTTCCCAAAGGGGATGACTATACATTTCTTGGCATTGAGCTTGAGCCCATAGCTCTGGCACCAAGCATCTGTTTGTGTAAGGCCCCTTTGTAGAGTATCCACATCATTTGGGGATTCAATAATGGCTCCCAGTTTGCAATCATCTGCAAACTTTGTTATCCAGAGTCCCTTAGTGTTGGCCTGTACTTCAGAGAAGTAGATGCCAAACAAGAGCGATCCCAGGACTGAACCCTGAGGTACTCCACTTGTCACTTGCCTGGAGCTGGATTTGGAGTCAGCTACTTTTACAGTGTGGGTTCTATCAGTAAGCCAGTTAGCAACCCATCGGGTGACGTATGGATTAATGCCCAGCTTAGTAAGTTTATCTATGATTAGTGGGGAATGGTGTCAAAGGCCTTGTCAAGGTCTAGATAGGCTGTGTGGACCACCTTACCCTTGTCCATGGCTCTGGAGACTGATTCTAAGAAGTCAATCAAGTACAGGAGACAAGATCGGCCCTTCACAAACCCAAACTGGGTGGGGTCCAGTGTTTGAAGGTTGCCAATGTCTGTGTTTATAAGTTCCATGATAATACGCTCCATGGCCTTGCAGATAAGGCTTGTCAGACTGATGGGACGGTAGTTTCCGGGATCCAAGGTGGATCCCTCCTTGTGGAGTGGAATAACTGTAGCTGTGCGCCACTCAGTGGGCACGAAACCTGAAGTGAGGCTATGATTAACAATGACACTTAGGTGAGGTGCCAGTTCATATTGTAGTTCATGTAGTACGCAGCCCGGGATGTCATCTGGTCCCATGGATGCTGTATTCTTAGCTTTGGAGAGTGCATTTTTTACCTGTGTGGCTGTTATTACCGGAATTGGGCAATCTTCCGGTATTGAGATGGGCCATTTAGGGGGTGAGAGGGGGGTGAAGTTGGCACTGAATCAATCTGCCAGGATATTGGCAATATCCTTGGGATCAGTATATTTAATGCCATTCTGTTTTAGCTCAGAGCAGATCTGAGCATTGCCATTTAGATTCTTGACATAGTTATAGAATGCCTTGTTGTTGTCTTTGGAATCTTTGGCAATTTTATTTTCGTAACTAGCTTTGGAGGATTTTATGAGGGATCTCAGTTTCTTACTGAGGCTTCTAAGGAAGCTTTTTGCATCCTGGGATTTTCCTCTTTTCTGCAACAGTTTCTTCCTTTTGTTGTAAAGTTTGTTTATGGCAGGGGACCACCAGATTGGCTTCTTTTTTTTGGATGAGAGCATCTTGGTTCTATTTGGGATGGCACGATTTATGCATGAGTGGATGTGCTCGTACTGTGCCTTAGTGCAGGATTCAGCAGTTGAACTTTCTGCTCCTGTCTGCATGGGTGTCATGAAGTTTGTTACTTCTGACTTGAGTAGCATGAAGTTGGCTTTGGAGAAGTTTTTTTATGGAGGTTTCCTTACTGGGGGGTGGGGTGGGATGTGGATGTTAAGGGTGATTAGCTTATGGTCAGACGTGACTAACGAGGGGGTGACCATAGGTGTGGAACATCAATTTCCCATGTTGGTAATGACCAGGTCTAGGATATTGGAGCCCCTGGTGGGACTATGGATTAGTTGATCCAGGGCGTTGGAATTTATGAATTCCAAGAACCATTGGGCAAAGGTGTTGGTACATGAGTAGCTTTCCCAGTTAATGGCAGGGTAGTTAAAAATCACCCAGTATTAGGGTGTTTGGTTCTATCTTAATATTTTCCAGTATGTTTAGAAAGGTGCAGTGAGAATCTTGGGGTATGGTGGGGGATCTGTAGCAAGCTACAATTTGGATTGCAGTCTTACCTAGTGTTAGTTGCACCTGGAGAATTTCAGACACATTGTGTTGGGCAACTAGCCTGGTGGTGTGAATATCCTTGGTGAATATTGACACTCCTCCACCTTTAGTGTTTCGGTCCTGCTTTGGTGGCCGAAAAGTGTGGTAAGAGTTGTAGCCTGGTATTGCAGAGGTGCTCTCTGGAGCCTTGAACCAGGTCTCAGTTACTGCACAGATATCGATGTTCTCCATTTTTAGGAGTGCCTCGAGAGAGTGCATTTTGAGGTTTAGACTTCTAGCATTGAGTGGCATTACCTTCAGATTTTGCATGCTTGTACCTGTTACGGTGGTGGTTTTGTTCTTTGAACTTTGCCTAAAAAAGGCACTATAGGGGTGGCAAGAGCCTTAGCCAGTAACCTGAATCCCAGAGGCAACAGTTGCAGACCATCTCTGGCAAAGCATCATGGTCTGTCAATCATGTCGTCCCCGGCAGACAGATACTGGATCCCCTTTGAATGACACCAGAAGCTTAGCCAATTGTTGAAGTCAATCATTTTGTCCTTATATCGTGGTATCATTCTGGGGCGAAGGCAGGATGCTACTCAGGGCTAGTGTCATACCTGCCTGGGCCACATGATCCGAGAGCTCTTCCATGTCTCTTTTCATGTAGTCCAGGGAGGTACGTCTCAAGTCGTTCAGTCCAACATGGACAATGACAGAGTCGTATTTGCAGTGGCGGCTGGTGACTTCAAATCACAGGGGGGCTGCAGGAGACAGCTGAATGGGTGGGGTCAAGGGGAGGGGTGTGGTCAACCAGAAAGGGGAGGAGCTATGCACAAAACCACAAAAAACTAACTTTAATTAAATACGCTGCCCTGGGTGGCAAACCATCATTATGAAAGTCCAATCAAGACAAAAATAAGTGTAGAAGATTAAAAATATTTCAATGCATTGGCTGCATGACAGCTTACTTAATATCTAGATGGAAACAAAAGGTTGTGAGGCATGAAAAAATAAATTACTTTTAAATACATTACTGGAATGCCAGTCAAAATCAAGTATAAGAAAAACCAGAAGCACTCAACTCAAACCACTTCTCCTTGCACTGCAGTCCTAATTATAATATATTCAGCTTTATTAAAGTACCAAGTAACATGCTGAAAGTAGAAATCTATGTGATGCCCCCACTTGTAAAAATGTTTCTTATCCAAAAAGACCTGCTGCCTGACAACTTGTTTCATGGGGAAAACATGATAAAAGTAAAAAATGAAAAGCAAACAAGAAACAAGCTCAAGATACATTGCTTAAAGGATTACTGTACAGGTTATGGACCACACATGATTGGCATTCTGTTTAGTTTACGGGTAAAGTCTGTAGAGATGACTGGAAGTCTCCAACAAGTGTAATGAGCTTTTTAAAATAATGGAATCCTGTCCTTTAATACCCAAGGCTTATACATTATCTAGTCAAGTATTCTCTGCATGGCAACAACAGAAAGGCTTTCAATGTTGTCAATTCTTTAACAGTATGCTTATTAAAGCTTACTTGCATCTTACGATCTCAGACAAGCTTACCTTATGGTCATTAAAGCATTGCTACTTAAAAACACAGAGCAACAGGCACTTTGAGTAATAAGCATAAATCTGAGTAATGAGCATAAATCAAGAGTACAAAAATATGACAGAAACCAGACCGTTCTGCAAAATCAAGGACAGATGAAAAGCCACTGTAGTACTTATGCAGTGTGTCCTCCCCATCCAAGGTAGATACAACTACTCCTTGCCTTGCTTGGACACATCCAGAGTCACTACATGGGGGAGTGGGGTGCAACAAGCATGTCACAATTTGAAATCTCTCTGGCTGACTGTGATGGCCCTGACACATTTGTCATACCTCTCAACCTCAAGAGCAAGAAATCTGGACAAAGCCATACACAGAAGTGGGACAAAGGCCCAACAATAAGGACAATTTTTAAATATTGCTCTAATAAACTTAGAAAGATAATAGAATAGGTCTTGCATTAGTATGAGTTTTCTGAAGGGTATAAAATCTGAAACTCAAATGTCTGTCATTTTCTAACTTCAGTCATTAGTGATTTGTCACTAATTTGCCAAAAAACACAATTTTATGAAAAATGGACCAAAAATGTGATGCAAAAATATAAAATAGACACACAATACAGCTGCTACCTGTCAAAGAAGGGACACTTTAATATTAGTACTGCTACCTTGAGCAGCTGACAAAATATAAAAGAATCTACATGCATTTCAAGTAATCTATAACTTTGATTATTACAGTTATTTCTTAATTGTAAACCCTCCATGTTTTCTTCCAAAATTGCTACTTTGTGGAGGGATTATAAGGGGGAAGAGCAACATTTTGAGCCAAAAATTGGGGACAGTTGAGAGGTTGGCTATGCCTAATTCTATAAAGCAATTTATTTGCATGTACCTCTCAACCTGTTAATGCAGTAAATCTGAACAAGGCCAAATATATTGGGGCACATATAAACAGTACTAAAATTGCTCTTGTATAAATTGAGACAGTTGATAGAACAGCTCTTACTTTAACATGCATTTTTCTGAAGGTTATGAAGTCTGAAACTTATTATTGAGTGACTTCTGGCAAATCATTTAGGAATTAAAACTACAAATTTTATGAACAACAAACCAAAAATAAGAATCAAAAATCTATTCATTCTTTGAAAATCTGGACAGTTGGGAGGTATAGTTCAGCTGGGCCTGTCTGAGTTTGCTGCCCTTCCCCCCCCTGACAAAACAATGGTTGAATGGAGCCTCTGCAGCCATTCCAATGAACCATTATACTTGGCTATTTCACTCCATTTACCATAAACACTAATGTGCATACTGCTTTACTTATATGATGAGTTGGACTTCATTTGAAAGTTTTATTTTGTATTTTACAGCACAAACACTAAGTCATCTGTTAAA
The DNA here is from genome assembly GCF_019279795.1 of Protopterus annectens. NCBI lineage: Eukaryota > Metazoa > Chordata > Ceratodontiformes > Protopteridae > Protopterus > Protopterus annectens. Next base: position 1,471,808,543 of record NC_056726.1, read on the forward strand.
CAAAGCAATGCAGTCTCACAATGAAAACTTAGCATTAAAACGTCTCTGCCCTTGAAACTCACATTCATTGAAACAGCATTGAAACCCACATTCAAAGAAAATACATTTTGCCAGTGGCAGATAAAGATTAATTTTGGGCTGTTTTCGAATCATAGGCTCCTTGCATATGAAACATACATGTGCTCTTTGATACACCTTCCTCATTGTTCTAAAATTATATTCCTTGTACAATACAGTACACTTGTTAGAGGGTGTTTTAAATTTGTTTTGAACATTTTTCCAGTAAGCAATGAAACAAACCATATGCACCCATAATGGCAAAACTGCCCAGTTGAGAACATTTATCATAAAAAGTCTACTCAGACTTCCACAGTCCACCATTATTAGTAAATATACACAATTCTACAGTCCACCATTATTAGTAAATATGCACAATTCCACAGTCCACCATTATTAGTAAATATGCACAATTCTATAGTCCACCATTATCAGTAAATATGCACAATTCTACAGTCCACCTTTATCAGTAAATATGCACAATTCTACAGTCCATTATCAGTAAATATGCACAATCTCTGAAGTCAGTCATCTAAATAATTCCACATTAAAGAAATCTGTAACTAATGAAGCGGTTGCTGCTAGCAATCACCTTTATATTTCATGGTTTCATCGAAAAATAAAGTGTCTGTTGCCCCTCAGGAATAAATTGCCTATATTACATTAAAAAAATGATAAGCTAGTAATAATATTGCAAGAGGAAATGGATGGCAAACTGATACCGAAATCATAGTTAGTATCTTCACCAAGGAGAACATTCTCAGTACGGCAGCATCCACCCCTTGTGGGAGTAGAACCCATAACCTTCTGCATCAAAAGCAAGTACACAACCTGTTGTGCTATAGCTAAAACAACCT
>NC_056726.1:1471911950-1471989450 GCF_019279795.1 Protopterus annectens
TAAAGCATAAGCACCATACACACACACACACCAGTAAAGCATAAGCACCATACACACACACCAGTAAAGCATAAGCACCATACACACACACACACCAGTAAAGCATAAGCACCATACACACACACACACCAGTAAAGCATAAGCACCATACACACACACACTCCAGTAAAGCATAAGCACCATACACACACACACACCAGTAAAGCATAAGCACCATACACACACACACTCCAGTAAAGCATAAGCACCATACACACACACACACCAGTAAAGCATAAGCACCATACACACACACACCAGTAAAGCATAAGCACCATACACACACACACTCCAGTAAAGCATAAGCACCATACACACACACACACCAGTAAAGCATAAGCACCATACACACACACCAGTAAAGCATAAGCACCATACACACACACCAGTAAAGCATAAGCACCATACACACACACACACCAGTAAAGCATAAGCACCATACACACACACACACCAGTAAAGCATAAGCACCATACACACACACTCCAGTAAAGCATAAGCACCATACACACACACACACCAGTAAAGCATAAGCACCATACACACACACACACCAGTAAAGCATAAGCACCATACACACACACACACCAGTAAAGCATAAGCACCATACACACACACACACCAGTAAAGCATAAGCACCATACACACACACACCAGTAAAGCATAAGCACCATACACACACACACACACCAGTAAAGCATAAGCACCATACACACACACACACCAGTAAAGCATAAGCACCATACACACACACACTCCAGTAAAGCATAAGCACCATACACACACACACCAGTAAAGCATAAGCACCATACACACACACACCAGTAAAGCATAAGCACCATACACACACACACTCCAGTAAAGCATAAGCACCATACACACACAATCCAGTATAAACATTGTAAAAATAAAGGTAAAAAGCACCATACACTTACCTGAATATATCCAGCTTGCAGTCCGGACGCGACCCATAATCCTAGCGAGTCTGTGCACTTTAAAAGTGCACAGACGTCTCCTTGTGTCCCCCTATGGGGACTGCCGGACTGCCTTGAGCATGCACATAGACCGACAGTAGTCGGGACTACTGCGCATGCGCGAAGTCTGCACTTTAAAAGTGCACAGACGTCTCCTTGTGTCCCCCTATGGGGACTGCCGGACTGTCTTGAGCATGCACATAGACCGACAGTAGTCGGGACTACTGCACATGCGCGAAGTCCGCGAAATTTCAAAAAATGATTTTTTTTTTATTTTTCTTTCTATTTTTTATTTTGAGGGGGCTGCAGTCCGGCAGCCCGATGCCACGAGCCGCCCCTGCGTATTTGTACTTGTTGTGGAGTGACTTAGAGTCACCTATGACTAAAGTGTTAGGTACATTGTCTTGCCTTAGGGGCTGTTGCTCGGTGGCACACAGGTGTTTTGAACTATGTGACACTTTGGTTGTGATTGGTGTTTGTTTGCGTTTCAGCTTCAGAGGTCCTTGTTGCTTGGGCAGGTTACAGTTATGGGCCTCTGCATATGTGGATTTAGTGTTGCTATGTGTGGGTGTTGGTGGTGTGGGTTTAGAAGGGCTATGTGTTGCTTGAGGTGTATGTGGGTGTTAACCTTCTCCTCTTGACTGTCTAGCACAATCTTGGGTGGAGAGAGCTTTGCTTCCATTTTGGCTATGTAAGTGCATCTCTCACAGGTTGTAGTGTTAGGTGGTAGGAGGAGAGGGTTGTCTGTGTACATGAGGCAATTGCTGCATTGCCCCAGTATGCCCAGATTCACCAGGTGGACAGGAGAAATCACTGGAAGCTGACCCTTGGACATGCCTGGTTTGGTGCTTTTTTTATTTTTTATTTTTTTTTTTGTAAAGTACAGGAGCTGTTTTCCCTTACCTTAGCAAGGTACTTTGCAATTATAGGCTGTTTAGTGCCTACTATTAATTTCTCCTTATTAACAAGGAGAGTTGAGTGATTGTATCAGTTTAAGGCTTCCTAGTGCTTTCCAGCAGGTATTAGAGAAAGTGCTAGTCACAGGGATGCTTAAAGGTAAGATGAAATAAAATGCACACTGCAGTGTGCACTAGAGAAGTTAGATGTGAAAGTAGGTAACTTAAGTTTTACCTGTTTAAAAAGTTAAGGTTTAGTGGAGAGTTACTATTTTTAAAACAGCAAGATGGGTTGAAAGGGGTGGTCACTTTTGTATTCTGGTACTATGGAATACAGTAGGATGGCCAATAATTTTAAATAGTTGAAGGGGAGGGGTTCGTGCAATTCGTATGGTGTTACATGAACTGGTATTTAAATACGATTGTAAATTCTTTTTTATAAGACCAGTTGCTCCTACTACTATTGGAACTGTCTGGGTATATCTTTCTTCCACATGGCTCTCGTTTTTGCCTGCAGGTCAAGGTATTTTATGACTTTGTCTCTCTCTCTATATGCAAGACACTGTAGTCACTAGGTGTGGTAATTTCAATGATCAATGCTACTTTTGTCTTCTTTGCTTGAACCATTATAACTGGTTTTCTATCATCTTTTGGACTGTTGGTATTGGGTGATCCCATGTGAAGTAAACATCATTTTCTACGATTCTCTGTGGCTCATGTTTCCAGTGTTTTTCCGCCACTTCAATACCATAATGTTTGCACAATCTCCAGTGTAACAATCTTACCACATTATTATGCCTTTCAGTATGCAGTCCCTCTGCCATTAGAGAGTCGCAACCAGCAATAAGGTGTGTGACTGTTTCCAATTCTGTTCCACAAAACCTACATATGTCTGTTTCTCCCACATGTTCAATGGACTTGGTAAACCAGCGTGTACGTAGCCCACTGTCTTGGGCTGCCAATATTAACCTTTCATATCTTGATGTAAATTTGCCTCTCCTTAACCATTCCTGCGTTTGTTCTTGATCAACATGAGGCTCTTTCAGAAGTTTTCTATCCTTGCAACTATATTTATGTTTTTTCCACATTTCTTGCCTTCTCATCTGGTCCTTTACCTTATATTCTTTCTTTTGTTTAGCACATTCAGTTGCTGCCTGGTTTTTATCCACTTCTGGTTTGATTTCCATTCCAGCTTCATGTCGATATGCTTCTGCTAAATTAAGCAGAGATGTCATCTTAGATTTAGTCTCCTCATTTTTCAAAACTTTCACCACATTTGGATCTTGTGAGATCAGTAAATGTGTGGAGTCCCACGATTGCAGATCTATACATCCCTCCTTCAGAACGGGGAATATATAATCTTGGTATACACTGATTTTTATAAATCATTTAGTGAGCATGAAGCATCCTTCTTGTTTTAATATCCAATTCACCCCAGGGATCACGTCAGTAACCCTGCTAGACAGGGGTCCAGGAAAGTAAATAATGTTTGAAGAAATAGCCAGGGAATTGTTATGGCTAGGCTTGTATAGGCCCTAGGGCTGATAGCCTAGTACCAACCTATGAACCTATGAACCTATGAACCAATCTATCCAACACTTTTTGGGGCCAGTCAATCACTCCAAAACTATAAGTTAGGACAGGAAGAGCAAACTGATTTATAGCTTGGATCTTCTTCTTAGGTGTCAGTGCTGATTTCAGGATTAATTTAAGTCTTCTAAAGTACTCCTTACTAAGCTTTATTCACATTTGTTCATGTTTTATTGATGATCCTTCATCATTTCCCAAGTATTTATACACCCCCTCTTGCTGAAATTCTTTTATATCACATTCTTGTCCCAAACAATGTTTTCCTGGTGCTGCAATTTTCCTGTTTTAAAGGTTGCTTTTGCACATTTATCAAGACCAAATGACATTCCAATATCATCTGAAAAAGTTTTGACAACCTGCAGCTGTGCTTTCACTTCCTCATCTGATGAGCTATTCAGTTTTAAATTATCGACAAAGAGAAGATGAGAAGTAATTAGACTTTGTTGTTTTCTAGAAGCCAAATTATAGCCATGACCTAAGCTGTTAAGTAAACAGCTTAATGGATTAATGGCAAGACAAAACAGCAACGGTGACAGGAAGTCACCCTGGAATATCCCCCTTTGGATTTTTATCCCTGGGATAATAATCTGTCCTTTATCATGGCTTAACTTCAAAGTGGTCTGCCACTGTTTCATGGTTACTGTAATGAAATCAGTGTAGGATGTACCTTATACATTTTTAAGCACTCTTATCCATGAATGTGGGATACTATCAAATGCTTTTTTTTTTTATAGTCAATCCATGCCATACTTAGATTCTTCCCTTTCTTACAGTTCTCCACTATAAAACTTTATTTAACAACAAATGATCCTTTGTTCCGTATGACTTTCTTTTATTGCCCTTTTGCTCTACTGCCATAATTGAGTTTTCTTCTAAATGACTACACAGGGAATGATGCCGACAGAGTTTATATAGTTTATACATTGTCGGAAGACATGTTATTGGTCTATAATTTTTAGGGTAGCTTGCAGGTTCACTCAAGTAAGAGCATTGTTTTTCCTGTTAGCCAGTGTGGTGTATGTTCGGGGTGTGCATATAAAAATAGTTCTTACTCATGGCTAGATCCTCGTGTAAAGAAGTTAATACTTCAAGCAAAAAGTTGGGTACTGCATCTGGGCCTGGGGTTTTCCAATTAGAGGCTTTTCTCAACTTTGTTTCAATCTCTCTAGCTGTTATTTCATTCCATTTCATATCCTGTATCTTTAAACTTCTTATTCTTTCTTTTACTTCTTCTATCCATTTAGCATCTTTATGTTCCACAGGATCTTCATAGATACTTCTCCAAAATGTCTTCTTCATAGGTTGTCTGATGATTCTCTAGGACTTTTTGATGACCCCACACATTCCAGAAGTAGTTATCTCTAAATGTATATCTATAGCATTTGAAGTGCAGAACTCTAGACCTGTGGCTTATGGCCTGTGATCAAGTGTAATCACTGTACATGTATTCCAAGGAATAAAGACAGTTCTTAGCAGCTGGTATTGTTAAAAGTAGAATTTAACAGAACAGAATAAATTAAAATTGTAGAAAGGTTTGTATATTAACTGTGACGTTAATAATGTTCTTTTTCCCTCTCATCCCACCCCTTCTCTTCTTTTTTATGGATTGCTTATTTTTATTGTTTATTATTATTATATAATGTATATAGTCATATTTCTTATTATCATTATTTGGTATGAATACTTATGTTTTGTTTATTATGTATAATTTTATATTGCTTTGTTGTTAAATACTTCATTTTTATTATGTATCATTGTGTTCATCATTATGTTATTTAAAACTTATTAATGATTTATTATTGTTTATTTCTTATAATTTTCATTTAATTTGCTTTATGTTTTACTTAATTTTTGGTTTGAATTTCATTTATGTTATTACTGCAGCACAGCAGGGTAGGCCAGTTCCCTGTGATCTGCCTACTCTCACTCCACTGGCTGAAGCCGCAAAACCCAGCACTTCTGGGCTGCAGCCTGGCTGCATCCTTCCTGCTGCCTCTGCCCTACCTGGTCCCTCAGGTAGTTTGGCCGCAGAGGCCAGGCCTGTGGTCCCCTCTGGCAGCAGAGACAGAAGGGGTGCCTACATCACTGAGTGGAGTTGCCAGGTGTGGTGTATAGGATTGTGCACCAGACCATGACACATGCCTATGCCAGATGGAGAGCCAGCTTTCCATCCTGATATGTCAGACAGGCCATAGGTGCAGACATCAGCCACTGCAGCCAGGGGTGCAGTGATAAAACAGTGCTGACATCCCAATGGGTGAGGACTTGAGTCACACCGTTACTGCGCTGACCTCCATGGGACATCAATTTCCCCATCACCACCCCCACCCCAACCAAGGTGTTCACGCCCCTCTTGTGTCCTTCACCAACCCTGTTTATTGTCTTGTATGTCTTGTCTGTCTACAAATGCTTCCTCACCTTCCCAACTTGCCTGACCCAGATTTGCCTAAGTCCCTTCCCCAACATTCCACTCTTAAAAAAAAGGGCACCTGCCCCCCCCCCTAAACTTTCATCCCATACATAGCTCTTCATTTTGCACATGTGTCTACTTGACATACTTAATTTGGTCCAATTGACTTCACAATACAGTTAAGTTGTTGCCACCCCTCTCTCTGGAGGCAACAGTCCAAATTCAGCTAAGAATCTGGGCATGGGCTCAGTTGTTACTGTTGAAGTAATGGATAGCTGTGGTTCTTACCTACACCCTTTCTTCACATTCCTGCCTTCCTTTTACTTTCTTTTTCCTCCTGCTTGCTCGCTATTTCACCACTTTCTTATTTTCCCATTTCTGAGAAATATTGCTCAAAGGTACGTGATTTGCAGCATTGCTAAGCAATGTTAAACAGCAGCAGTAGTATCAGTGAAAGTATGTAAAAGTATAATACACACTTGTAAAAATTATATCAACACCCTATTTCAAACCCAGTACCATCTGACTTCATCAACAATGCATTAACCCATCCAGCCACAGAGTCAATTAGAATATGTACTGTAAACAATCAATACTAATTGTCACATGTTCCCAATAAAGCGTACTTGCATGATGATGCACATCACACAGCATTGCTCACCAAGGCTCATAAAATTTTAATTAAATAATAGGAACATACCTGTCAACTTAGTATAGCAATACATCTAGACAAAGCCATACACAATAGGAGGACACAGGCCATCTCTAAAGGGACAGGTTGTAAATATTGGTCTTAGAATAACAGGTATTGCATTATTATTAATTAACTTCATTAAGAAGCAGGTGTATGCAACAGCAGATCAGTGTGCAGTTATCTATACAATGTGTAAAATATACCTGCTACTCAACTGACTCTGTAGCACTATCTGTTAAATGCATCAATGGTATTTTGTTTTGGTTCAAAATGGTACTGGTTACAAATACAGGTATATCTATAATTTCAAATACTGGTATGCATATATCAAGCTTATAAATTGTGATATTATGAATATTTGTCATCAGCTATGTATGCACCCAGTGGAGTAATGATGACATGTGCGGTGCTAGATGTTACTGGTATCCAATAAAAATTAATAAGCCCCTGTTTACCATTGCTGTGAGATGCTGCACGTCATACTCCATTGTGAATGATTCTTTAAATAAAAGAAATGGGGAAATAGGAAAGTGGTGAAATGGGGAGCAAACAGGAGAAAAACAAAGTGAAAGGAAGGCAGGAATGTGCAGGAAGGGTATAGGTAAGAACCATAGCTATCCATTTGTTCAGCAGTAACAACTGAGCACATGTACAGGTTATTAGCTGTATTTAGATGATCACCTCCAGACAGAGGGATGACAACAACATAATTGCATTGTGAGGAAATTTGGACCAAATTAGGTGTGTCAAGTAGACATGTGTGAAATGGAGAGCTATGTATGGGATGTTTTTTTTTTCGGACAGGTGCCTTTTTTTTAAGGAGAGAGTGGATCGTTGGGGAAGGGACATAGGGAAGTCTGGGGCAGGCAGATTGGGAAGGTGAGGAAGCACTTGCAGACAGACAGAACATACAAGACAAGAGACAGGGCTGTAAAGGACACAAGAGGGGGGGTGAACATCTTGGTTGGGGTGGGGGTGGAGGAATCACGAAGCTATGGACATCATGTTTGATGACAAGTGAGAATCAAGTCTATAGGTCATACTTTACACTTCAATATTTATATCAACTTAAACAAGTACTGTATACTTTGGATGTGTGGTTTTCTAAATTACAACCCCTGTCTACTCTAATACTGGACTGTTGTTTTAACCAACATACTAATACATGCATGCTTCTGCTTTACAACAGACCTGCTTGGAAGCATCCTCCTCATTCTTTCCTCATAGGTCCGTACTTTCAGTGATCATTCTGCATTAGCTGTGGGAAAAGCAGAACACAACAGAATACCATTAAGAACACCAATAATGAACACACGCAGCTGCTACCTCCTTCCAGCAGTGCCTGTAAGTGATACTTACACATCTGTGGAGAGCCATCAGTCCTGCATTCATCGATTCAATGGTTGAGGATATCCCTCTTCCTCATCCTTAGGTCTCAGTAGTGATTCCTACATTGTTCGCCAGTGCGAGGGATACCGATAACACTGGAGAGATCCTGGGCCAAATTATTCCATGCATCTGATTTGTAATCTGATCCATGATACTGCTCCTGCAACAGCGAGGGACCATAATCATTCACTAGGAGTCCAACTAAGAACCACAACAAAACTCTCCCAAAGTGACTGGTGTAAAAACCACCGATAAAAATAAACAAACCCCCAAGACAAGATGACCAGGAGAAAAATCCACAAAAATAAGCCTCCCAAACTGTATTAGCATCACAAAATGTTTAATAACCGCTTTTGAATAGACTTCATCAGAATGTCTCAGTTACAAACAAAAACATCTAATTTTATACCCTCCATATTTAACCTATTATAGCCTGTTTGACAAATAATTATCCACACATTTTTAAAAAAACAGTAACATTAAAAACACTATAATGATCTAAAAACCTAAAAAGTTTTTTAATTCAAACAAAAAAAATTGTATAGGTTCATAGGTAGGTACTAGGCTATTGGCCCTAGGGCCTATATAAGCCTAGCCAAACGGTACCCTGGCATTTGCCACCCAAGAAAATTATTTTCCTGTGCCCCTGTCAAGCAGAGCCACAGAAGTATTCCTCGGGGTGAATTTCCTATCTCCCATCCAATCATCAAGATTTTTCTTGAAGAGTGCTAATGAGGAGCTTTGTTTGATATAGATAGGTAGTTTGTTCCAGAGTATGGGAAGTTTCTGAGACAGGAATCTATCCCTCCAGCATGTTCTGTTTATTGTGGTGACAAAGTTTAGGTCCCTAGAGCATGTAGCTCAGAGGGATTGGGATTTCTTTATGTGGAGCATGTCCAACAGCTCTGGGTGTGACATAGCTTTGTATGTTAGGCAGAGATCGCCTCTGAGTAGGCGATATGTGACAGAGTAAAGCTGGAGTTTTTTTTGAGACAGTCTGCATAGGGCATCTGTTTGAGGCCGGTAATCCTCTTTGTGAGGTATTGCTGTGGCCTTTCCAGTTGTTGTAGATGTCTTGTGAGGTGCATACCAAAAGGGGTGTTCTACTCTATAATGGGTACAATGAGTGATGAGTATAGGGGAACATTGACCCCTTTTTTCCTGGATGAGAAACCTTTTGTGATGAGGTGTGCCACGTAGAAGGATTTTCTGACTACTGTGGTGATGTGATTATCAAAGGAGAGACTACTGTCCACCTGTGTCCCAAGGTCTCTTATCACACTTTCAGTGTTAAGTAGACTACCGCCTATGTGGTAGTTCATGGGTACAGAGTTTTTACCAAAAGGGATGACAATGCACTTTTTGGCATTGAGCTTGAGGCCATGGCTTTGACACCAGGCATCTGTCTCAGTGAGGCCCTTTTTTAGGATATCCACATCATTAGATTTAATTATGGCTCCTAGTTTGCAGTCATCTGCAAACTTTGTCAGCCAAAGACCTTCTGTGTAGGACTGAACCCTGTGGTACTCCACTTGTCACTGGTCTGAAGCTGGATTTAGAGTCTGCTACTTTCAGTGTAAGTTCGATCAGTGAGCCAGTTGGCAACCCATTTTGTGACATAGGGTTTTATACCTAGTTTAGTGTGTTTGTCTATAAGTCCAGAGTGGGGGGATGGTATCAAAAGCCTTGGCGAGATCTAGATAGGCTGTGTGTACTACCTTACCCTCATTTACAGTTTTGGTGACCACTTTAAAGAAGTCTATCAGGTTTAGGAGACATGATCTGCCTTTTACAAAACCGAACTGGATAGGGTCCAGAGTTTGGAGATTACCAATGTCATTGCTTATAAGTTCCATGATGATACGCTCCATAGCCTTGCAAACCAGGCTCATCAGGCTAATGGGGCGGTAGTTCCTGGGGTCCGTGTTGGCTCCCCCTTTGTGGAGTGGGATAACCGTTGCTGTGCACCATTCAGTGGGCACAAAGCCTGAGGTGAGGCTATGACTGAACATGGTACTTAGGTGGGGTGCCAGTTCGTTCTGTAGTTTATGTAGAACGCAGCCTTGGATGTTGTCAGATCCCATGGATGCTGTGTTCTTGGCTTTGGAGAGTGTGTTTTTTACCTGTGCAGCCGTGATTACAGGTACTTTGCATTCTTCTGGTATAGAGATGGGCCCTTTAGGGGATGAAACAGGGGTAAAGTTAGCACTGAACCTATGTGCCAGGATGTTGGCAATATCAGTTGGTTCTGTATATTTAGTGCCATTGTGCTGTACCTCAGAGCAGATCTGAGTGTTGCCATTGAGATTCTTGACATAGCTATAGAATGCTTTTTAGTTGTCTTTAGAATCAGTGGCGATTTTGTTTTCATAACTAGCTTTGGAAGATCTTATGAGGGATCTCAGCTTCTTACAGAGGCTGACCACGGAGTTCCTCCAGTCATGGGATTTTACTCTTTTTTGCAACAGTTTCTTTCTTTTGTTGTAGAGTCTGTTTATGGCAGGGGACCACCAGATTGGCTTCCTTTTTTTTGGAGGATAGCATCTTGGTTCTGTTAGGGATTGCACGATCCATGCACTCATGTAAGTGCTTATAATGTGCAATTGTATAGGATTCAGCAGTCGTATCTCTATTGTCCGTCAGCAGGGGTGTCGTGAAGTTTCCCACTTCTGTCTTAAGAAGCGTGAAGTTGGCTTTGGAGAAATTTTTTATGGTGGTTTCCCTAATGGGGGTGGGGCTGAGATGTGGATGTCTAGGGTGATTTGCTTATGGTCGGATCTGACCAACAAGGAATTGACCTCTGGTGTGGAACACCGGTTGCCCATGTTGGTAATGACCAGGTCTAGGATATTGCTGCCCCTGGTGGAGGTGTGGATAAGTTGATCCAAGGCATTGGAATTTATGAATTCCAGAAAACGTTGAGCACAAGAGTTGGTACAGGAGTAGTTTTCCCAGTTAATGGTGGGGTAGTTGAAATTGCCCATTATTAGGGTGTTAGGTTGTACCCTAATATTTTCCAGTATATCATGAAATGAGGAGTGGAAATCCTGAGGCATGATGGGGGATCTGTAGCAAGCTACAATTTGCATTTCGGTCTTGCTCAGAGTTAGTTGCACTTGGATAATCTCAGATGCATTATGCTGAGCAACTAGCCTGGAGGTGTGGATATCCTTAATGAATTTGGACACGCCTCCGCCTTAGTGCTTCGGTCCAAGTTAGATGGCCGAAAGGTGTGGTATGAATTACAGCCTGGTAATGCAGGGGTGCTCTCTGGAGCCTTGAACCAGGTCTCTGTCACTGCACAGATGTTGACGTTCTCCATTTTAAGGAGTGCCTCGAATGAGTGCATTTTGAGGTTTAGACTTCTAGCATTGAGTAGTATTACCCTCAGATTTTGCTTGCTTGTACCTGTTACGGTGGTGAATTTGTCATTAGAATCTTGCCTAAAAAAGGCACTATAGGGGTGGCAAGAGCCTCAGCCAGTATCCGGAATCCCAAGGGTGACAGGTGCAGGCCATCTCTGGCAAAGCATCGTGGTTTGTCAATCATGTCATCCCAGGCAGACAGATACTGGATCCCCTTAGAATGACACCAGAAGCTTAGCCAATTGTTGAAGTTAATCATTTTGTCCTTGTACTGTGGTATCATTCTGGGTGATGGCAGGGTGCTACTCAGGGCTAGGGTCATACCTGCCTGGGCTACAAGATCAGAAAGCTCCTCCATGTCTCTTATCATGTAGTCCAGGGAGGTACATCTCAGGTCATTCACAGCAACATGGACAATGACAGAGTCATATTTGTACTTGCTGTGGAGTGACCTGAGTGCATGTGTTATGTGGCAGATCCTGGCAGCTGACAGTGACTTTCTCCTTGTTTAGCCTAGTGAGTGGAACATCAGTATGCCTGACTATAGAGACACCTATGACTAGAGTGTTAGGTACATTGTTATGCCTTATGGACTGTGGTTGAGTGGCACACTGAGTTTGTGGGCTATGTGTCATTTAGGTTGTATTGGGGGGTGGAGGTTGCTTGTGTTTCTGCTTTGGAGGTCCCTGTTGCTTGGGTAGATTTTTTTTGAGAGCCTCCGTGAATGTAGGTGTGTGTTTTGTGTTTCTATGTGTGTGTTTTGGTGGTGTAGGTTTTAAGGGACTATGTGATGAGTGTGGTGCGGTGCAAGTGTTTACCTTCTCCTCTTGACTGTCTAGTTCAGTCTTGGGTGAAGAGAGCTTTGCTTCCAGTTTGGCTATATAAGTGCATCTCTCACAGGTTGTAGTGTTGGGTGGTAGGAGGAGAGGGTTGTCTGTGTACATGAGGCAATTGCTGCATTGCCCCAAGATGCCCAGATTCATCAGGTAGAAAGGAAAAAAACACCGGGAGCTGACTTTTAGACATGCCTGGATAGGTGCTTATTTATTAAGTAATAAAATTGTTTTCCTCTAGACAAGTGAGGAAAGTTGAGTTCTGTAGTAATTTGTAGCTTATTTAGTGCTTATAATGAGTTCTGAACAAGCGCTGAGCTCAAAGAAACAGATTTGAGTGCTGATTACCTCTCAACCTCTTAGAGCAGAAAATCTGGACAAAGCCTAAAATGATGGGGGGACAAATAGGGACAGATTTTAAATATACTGATCTTACAAATTTAAAAAGTTGATAGAATAATAGGTTTTGCATTAGCATGAATTTTCTGAAGAATGTGGAGTCTTAAACTCAAAGGTCTGCCATTATTTAATGACTTCAATCCTCAGCTATTTACCGGACAGGAACTGATTTTAGGAGGAACACACCTAAAATATGAGGCAAAAATCTGGACAGTCTGTGAAAATCTGTACAGTTGAGAGGCATGCCCGGGCACTGCTGAAACTAGAAAACTGGCTAGTTCTAAGAAACAAAATTAAGCTAGAAGGCTTCCCTCCAACACAGAAAGGCTTGGGGGCTCTGAAGCTTACAAACAGTCCTGGATACAGCAAATCTGTATCTGGACTAGACAACTTATAGGAAAGGCAGGAAACAAGCTTAGACATTTTTTTTTTTTTCGTAAAGTGGAAAGGGGAAAGGAGGAGCAGAAGCTAACTGGGTTGGCCTTCTCAAATGTTCTCCCTGGAATAGGTAGAATGAGGTAATGACACTAGACTGGGAGGAGTGTCCAAGATCAAATTTATAGTAGGGGCGGGCAACTGCAAAGCCACCAAGTATTAAAACAGGATACCAAGAGGGAGGGAAGGAGAGTGGGAAACAAAAATCAGCACAAACAAACCCAACCAGATGCTCAACAATTGTAGAAAATTCTACTTAATACCTCACACACAGTGAGTAAAATAAAAGTGCTATAAATAACTCAGAAATAAGCAAAAAACAGGATACTCTCAGATTCGTTAGCTCAGAGCCCTTCCTCCGACTTCCTCCAATTAGTTCAGTGTGTCACAAGTTAACTTCTAAGTAGCAAAGTTCAAACCTGAAACAAGCCAAGATATAGCCAGGATGTTAAGATTACCTACACAATTTATACAGTATTATTTTTATTAATTTTAAAACAATTCTTTTTCAAAAAAGATTTCACATTAATAAAATCATTTAACCCCAGGGATCTGTCTGCTAAAAGCTCCAGCTGCCATAAAGTCCCCTTTTGTTCAGTTCTAGATTTGTAATCACCACCTCTAAAGTCTTGGAGTACTTTTGCTAGTATGGAAAATAAGAACTTCTTACTTTCAATACATTCGACCCTATGTCTATATAATGTATTGTTGTAATCTCTTGTTTTAATTGCATAAAGATGTTCTTTAATTCTTTTTTTCTATGCTTCTTGTAGTCATACAATAAAGAAACTCCTACAGAAAGAACATACACTGAAATAGAAATAGACTTACCCCTACAGTTTTACAATTAAATATCCTAGGTACACCTATAGTTCTATTTAAATGAGGTAGGTCTATAATAGGTCCTTCAAGTATGAACCTACATACTGGACAGGTACCACACTTATAAATTCATTTTTGTTTACCAGTACATGTACCTTCATAGTTTACTGAATAAGAATCATTTTGTAGCAAGCTCTTCAAACAATACTTTCTTTTAAAAACATAATTAGGTCTATCACCCAATATTTTACTAAGGTCTATATTACCAGGGATCACATTCCAATACTTATTTAAAATTACAGCTAAAGAGAGGAGAGAGTCCCACTAGGGAAACAAATGGCTCACTAAATCCAAATAAATGGAACACAGCTATTGCTGTGAACCAGACAAAATTCAAACAAAAGAAATAAAGGTGAGACAACCCAGGACCAAACTCAAACATAAAGAATTTGAGCAAAAAATGTGTTTTTATGCTCGGATTCTTTATGCTTGACTTTGGTCCTGGGTTGTCTCACCTTTATTTCTTTTGTTCCCTTTTAAAATTGATGTGATGTCAAAACAATCTATACAACATGAGGTTCTATAATCCTTCTCTTTGATAGAACCTCCTTTTTTTGTTTACAAAACCAACCTCCAAAACAGGAGGAAAATCAATGGCTCGTCTAGCAAATGTATCATTGGATACCTTATATATCATTGGCTACCTTATATATCATTAGCTGTCTTATTTAACATTTCTTTTTTGTACCCTCTTTGCAAGAGCAAGGCAATAATAAAATCAATCTATTTTTCAAAAACAAGATTGTTGGTAGTCATTCTTGAAGCCTGAATGAATTGCCCTTTCGGTAGATTTAATGAATGCAGGATGGTTGCTAGTGTAATATCAATAATTATGTACAAATGTGTCCTTCCTAAATATTTCATTATCAAACTTTTTAATTTGTTGTTCCAGATAATCCAAACATCCAAAAAATTAACACTGGAGCCAAAACATCCTAAAGACAACCTCAAGAATTCAGATTCATTATTAAGTTCCTTTAAAAAGTCTTCAATGGACCCTTCATTACCCACTATTACAAAGAGCAGTTCACCTACAAATCTACTATAAAATTTAACTTTATAGACTGAAAAAAGAGGAAAAAGAACAAGATGCTCCCACCATCCCAATACTAAACTGGCACAAACTGGAGTGGCAGTAGACCCCATTCCTACTCCCTTGGTCTGTTTATAAATTGTGTTATTAAATACAAACAAATTGTTCTTAAACAACAGATCAAGGAGGGTACAACAAATATCAATTTCTGTAGGAGTGACATTTTTTGTAAATACCGAATATTCCTGTACATATTCTATCCCTAAATTTTGTGGAATGCTAGTGAATAAAGAACAAATGTCAGCAGCAAACATAACGTTTTTGTCTTCTCCACAGGAATAATTAAAACTAAAACCCTTAAATCTCTCCAGAAAGTCCCAAGAATCTTTGATATAATAATTCATCTTCTGGGCTATAGCATTTAAAATACAATCTAAATACAGGGAAATCCCTTCGGTAGCGTAGCCAGGGGCAGATACAATAGGCTGAAAGGGTGGGTTAAAAACATCTTTATGTATTTTAGGTATGCCAAAAAGGCTACCTACAACAGGACAAACACTTTGGTTTTTATCTGCATTAGACATGGCTGGTGTTCGGGGAAAGGTTCTGAGATTTCAATCAAAGGTGGGGTGTGCAGGAGTCCATTGTATAATGACGTTTCCTGTCAATTCTGGTTATGACAGATACTGAGAATTTACACCATTGGATTTTGCAACATTTGAAAATGATGCAAGCTGCTTAGCATCACACAAACATGGGCAAGGTGATCCGTCCATCAGGAAAATACTTAGGATATAAGAAATAAGTCAACTGCTATAATGAAGGGTGACTATAATGCAAAGTGTGACACCATTGAAAAAAGATAGATGTCTGCTGTGTTACAACTCTGGACCATATCAATGTTAGTCCTACACACAGCTGTTGGCAGTAGAAGGATTAAAGTATACATGTGTATGTTTAATGGCATTGCTATGTAATGCAAGGTCATATTAGTAAAATACAGGTTACAATCCTTGTATTTGAACTCAGGACCATGTGAACTTTAGCCCAACACTTAACATCTGCAGTGTTATATGAAAATCTACTACATTAAAATTTAGCCTGAAGTTCTCTCTGTTACATGCAGAGCAATGGCACTTAGCGGGTTTGTGTTATGCAGACTGACATTAACAGAATGCAACCCAAGTCTATTTTTAGATGCCTGGGTTCCATCTCCTACCTGGGTGGTCCACTCCTACAGTCTGTGCTCTTCCGCTGTGTGTGCCAATCTAGTCCATTCCTACAGTCTGTGCTCTGCCACTGTGTGTGCCAATTGGCTGACGCCATTTGTGCTCCAAATTTCAAAGTAAAAACAAGTGATAATAGGCAGAATATAAACAGTGTATCACATGCACTACTACACTATGTTATTGCACAGGAAATATCCCCGTATAGTTCTACAATCCAATGCACCATCCACTCCACATACCAAACACAGGATGTGTGCCTTAACCCTGTTTCAAACATCCTGCCTATGAACCTGTACAACTTTGTAGCAAGCAGCAACAGGTATCCAGCACCTTCCCTCTCAACCTCTTAGAGCAAGGGATCTGGAACCTCTTAGAGCAAGGGATCTGGAACCTCTTAGAGCAAGGGATCTGGAACCTCTTAGAGCAAGGGATCTGGAACCTCTTAGAGCAAGGGATCTGGAACCTCTTAGAGCAAGAGATCTGGACAAATGCACAAATAATGAGGGAGACAGAGGCCTAAAAATAAATAAAGACACTCTAAATATTGCTCTTACATGCTTAGGAGGTGGGTAGAACAAAAAGTTTTGCATTAGCATGACTTTTCTGAAGGATATGAAGTCTCAAACTCAAACGTGTGCCATTATTTCCTGACTTCAGTCCTCCATTTGCTAGAAATCAATTTTATGTGAAACAGACTAAATATACAAGTCCAACATCTGTGCATTCTGCAAAAAATCTGTACAGTTGAGAGGGATGTCCAGCATACAATCAAACTGAAAATAATGTACAGTCATAATAAATTAAGTTACCTTTGCATTTAGTGAAATGTTTCACTTTACAATACTACAATTACTGATTACACACCCAGTTATGATATAAAAAAACACACCACACTACAAAGCCAGCGAAAAAAATGCCACCAGTCTTGCATTAAATAGTTTATTCACACTGAATAACATTCTGGCGCCTTGGCACAGCTTTCCTGGAGTTACAAAATATGGCGCACCATATATATATATATATATATATATATATATATATATATATATATATATATATATATATATATATATATATATATATATAAATATATATGGTGCACCATATTTTGTAACTCCAGGAAAGCTGTGCCAAGGCACCAGAATGTTATTCAGTGTTATTGATGGCTGACTAATTAGATTTTGAATATATGTGTATGTGTTGTATGTATATATATATATATATATATATATATATACATACAACACATACACATATATTCAAAATCTAATTAGTCAGCCATCAATTAAAATAATCATATATACATTTTAAAGAAACACTCTCCAGTTACATTCACTGTTTAGACCTGGTGGAGATAGTGTATTAAATTACATGGGTAAGACAGAGCATATACCACTGATTTGGTTATACATGAAAAAGCAGACATGGAACAAAATTTTACACCATTTATTTTTTTCAAACATTTGTTAATGTGCGGGCAGACCGAACACCTTCCACAAGGAAAGGTGACACATTCACCAGCCTGTAGATTTAATTTTTCACCAAGTGAAACAAATCCATCATGTACCACCATATCTTTATTATTTCTACTTCTCTTAAAAGAGATTTACAGTTCTACACAGATTTTTTATTCCTTCCATATTAATTAACTAGGCCAATAATATCTACTGACATCAATAATTCTCACTTAGAATATTATATACAGTAACAAAATAAACTTTTCTACACTCCTGCACAGTAGTAAATTCTCTGTTGTTATTTATCTTATTTACTAAAGGCCGATTATAAAGTAAGCTGGTATCCATTATTTTATGAAGGGCATCTAAAATAACATTTTCATGTTTTTATTATTTCCTTTTCTAGGCCCATTTCATCATTACATAGCCTGCTGACTCTCAATAATTCATTATAAGGTAGTGCCTTCAACGTATGTGGTGGATCGCAACTACTACTATCCAAAATATTATAATCTCCCCATTATCATCACCCCATTATGATGTCTGCTTCCAAATATACAGCACTGTTTTACATGACTGTGTTTCTTTGTCATTCATCAGTTATCTGTCCAGTAGTCTAGGACATACAGTGTGTACACCATTCAGTATCATTGCATTTACAATGTCAAAGAATATTAACTGGGAATAATATGATATGCGGCTGCCAACCAAAGAAAGACAAGTTGGATGTCACAAACATGATGTATAGTGATGTCAGAAGATGGTTTTAGCCTCCTAGGTGTTGATTCAGTGTGCTATGGCTTGTATCATAGCCAATGCAAGGACTTACTGAGCATGGCTATGTCTGCAAACAACCACACCTGCTGCTGGCTCCTCCTCTGAGTCATCATTGGCCTGTGGTGACTTTGGCATCGTTGGTAGGATGTGTTTCCCATCCCCTTGATGATGCTGGCTGCAGCGCGTTTCCACTATATTAACTTGGGTAGTATAGCACATAGTATGAGCACTGAGAGACATGTCAGTGAATTGTAATTGTGCCCTCATCCAGTGGGATTGTGAGTGCAATAGCTAAAAACTTGCTCTATAGCATTGCAAGTTGGACTGTGCATCTCATTAAGGTGTTGTGTGTGTTTTTTTTTTTTTGTGTGTGTGTGTGTGCGCACATCTCCAATGGGTTTCATTAGCCATGGCTCCAGTGCATAGCATACACCCACACCAATGTGAGCCTTAGAGATATCCCTCATAGCACACATCTGGTGCAGTTGGGGGATGTGGCACATATGGAAGTCATGCTAACTGCAAGGGTTGCCAGCACATATGTTCCAGATAACTCCCAAGCCATTACACATAGCTTGGCAGTTGTTTCAGTGATAGACCTTACGGTTAAAGTAGACCCTACACTGTTCCCCAGGCGTCGTTCTCATGTGCACATGACTGCTATGTAAAGCACAACTTACTAGAGAGTAGTGTGATATATATATATATATATATATATATATATATATATAGATGTAGCATGCTTGTGACCCTCTCCTTAAAACTTATGTTAAAATATATGTGATCTCTGCCATGTTGTAGTATAGCATGCAGGAATGTTTGGAAGAACCTTGATGCTGAAGCCTATGACACACCAGGCATGTCTCCTGGTGGTCTGTTAAGGTGTACCTGTAGCTAACATACTAACTTCAGCACACATCTTATATTCCACTGAGATAGGTTCCCTGCATTTTGCTTGACAGTGGTTCCACAGTTCCTCTACTGTGTTGTTGGCCTGCAAAGTCTTCACCCTCTCTGTCTATAGCTATTGGCAGCAGCAGCAGCATTGCCTTCAGCCTGTAGCATACACAGATGTAGCAAATTGTAGCTGCTACTAACAATCTGTCAGTGGTTACATTATATCTGTACTCCACTATTCCCTCACTGCACATATAAGAAAGAACATGGTGTCTACATTGATGCCTTATATCTTGTTGAGTAGCTCCACAGGATTGGTTGATTAGCATGCAATGTAGCAGTGCATGCTGCATTTAGCATCTCTGAAGCTTAGACTAGGTCAGATGCAATCAATTAGTAATGTACCCTGTTATAAAACGTGAAATGTTGCTAGGCAAGCCAATGTGGAGGAGAGTTGTGTCAGAATTCAAACTCAGTTACACATTTAATTTGGAACAGTATATTTCGACAAAGGAGTATTGTACTCCATCAGGTATGCATCCATTTTGTTAGCTAAATAATGCGTATGTTGGAATGTACGTAGGAATGACGTGAAGTAAATCAGTAAGCATTTGTTAGAACTGTACTCAAGACATGGCCTTGTTTTCCAGCCATTTGAGAGGTACAGAGGATGTACAGTAGGCCGAAGGTGTAATGCTGTGTGATAACTATGCAGACGTTTCATGGAAAGGTCCTTTGAGACCACTTTTAACATTACACTGTTGTCTGGTTAGCACATTCATCCCTTAGCCTCTTCTTTTTCTTTTTTTTTTTTTGGGGAGGGGTGTTGATGAGTTCCTGTTACGGTACAAACAAGGGTATGTCCGTCATGCTACTGTCCTTGTTTTGTACCCCCCATATTATTTGTTGACCACTGTGGAATCTTTAAATTGTAATCAACTGGTGAATACTGACAACCTACCTATACTGCTTTATCTGTACACAGTTTGTTTGTGCTTAGGTGATCCTTATATCTATTATCATTATTTTGTCTTTCAGGAAACAATATGCCCACTTGCCACAGCTCCCCCCCCCCCGAGACAGAAAATGGCCTTATAATTGAAGCATTACACCAACACCATACAATGCTGATGTCCAGAGGGTGGGCCACTATATCAGAACTTTCAGCCCTGTGAGTCGAATTGGTTCAAATGTCAATGGAATTTGGCAACACAATTGCAGCTGTGAGCAGATGTGACACAAAGCCATGGACATGAGTCATGCTGCAAAAAGGCATGCTGCTGAAGTGTCACAAAGTTGTCAGGTCAGGGATGGTGGGCCTGCAACAGAACAACCACTCACTGCCACCAAGGAATTCCTGGCAAATATTGCCACACAAGACAGCTCCCAGTAGTCCATTAGCCAATACGTTCTGAACGTGGGTGCCACTCCTGCATCTCAGGAGGAGCTGCCAAATAGACTTTGTTAGGTGATCAGTGGAATACTGCTGCATTCATTCTGTAATTGTTTCTATAGTTTAACATTGCAGTTACTGTATATATACATTCTTATTAACATTGCAGTTACTGTAGATGTACATTGTTGAAAGTATTACCCCATTACCCCCTCTGTTATACTGTTAAATGTAGTGCTTGCTGGTGCCATTACCTCTCTCTTTACTTTTTTCAGGACCATCAAGAATCCACAGATATAGACCTCCTTCAGTTGGTAAGCAGAATACATTTATGTCAGTAATGTAGAAATATTTCAGCATATCTGCTAAAGTGTCCTCTCAGGCCTGCTGTATGGATTGCTGTACTGTCTGCATACTTGTCAACTGTGCAGATATTTGCAGAATGTCCAGATGTGTGATTCATACCTCTGGGCCATGTTTAAGATCATAGTAATTGAGTTGCAAGTTATTGACAGGTCATTATAGAGCGCAGACATAAAATAATGACAGAGATCTCACATTCAGACTCCATAGCCATTAGAAATGTCATGGTGAAGCAATATCCGTTATTTGTTCACATTTCTAGGTTTGTAAAAACGAGCAATATATAACAATAATACCTATTCTTGGTCTTTTATCCATCCATTATTCAAGGGTTTGTCCACATTCCTTGCCCTAAGAGGGTGAGAGTTATGATTGTCTGTAATAGTGACAGCAGTCGACATTGCTTAACATATATTGTACCATAGTATTGCAGGTATTCATTTATTCCTGTTTTCCTTCCTTTTATCACAGGTGAACATGGAAGTGGCTCTGTGTCCCCTGTGCCACCTGATAACAATGTCTCATCAGACTCTGATGATGATGGTGGCCAAAGTGAGGCACAGCTGGGGCGTTGCAGCAGCTGATTTTGATACAGAAGTTGACATCCAGTGACCCCCCCCTCATTATCACCAAACACAGCCAGTATACCTACACATACCCAATCCACTGAAGCCATAGGTATCGGAGAGTTGGAGGGTGAGGACATTGACCAGGGAAGTGTGGCTACTGCAGCTTCAGTGACTGCTGACATTAACCATAGCCAAATTGTTGGCAAGGTGCCACACAGGCAGATTGATAGTGGTAGTTGGAAGAGGCCTGTTGTCCCTCCCCAGCCTGTTGCAGGTGTCTGTTCACATGTCACTTGACATATGTTTAGGGCCATCATGGAAGCACAGGCACATTCTGAAAGGAACTCCAGGAGGATGCTTCAGGTTATAGATGCAGCACAGTCTGACATCTGTGACTGTCTCCACCATGTTGTTGATTCACTGGATTGGTTGAATGACACATTGGAACAGGAAGTGTCTGTGAGGGAGTGTAGAGTATCTGTCATGTAATGTACATTATCTGTAATGGAACATCTGCTGGAAGTGGAGCATTGGCCTCGTGGGCATAGTTCAGCAACTACATCTGCTGAGAGCCAACGTGGCCATGACCAATCATGCTCTCATAGTCACAGTACATCCACTGCTCCAGCAGGGAGTGTGCTGTCCACACCCAGACATATCAGGCTATGGGGTCATGGTCCTGGACATTCCCATGAAGGGAGCATGTCCAGCAGACATCGCTCACCTTCAGGTAGTAGGACAGCATCCGACCTTGAGTGTGGAGGTACCAGTTCTTGTATTCAGGGGCAGAGATGATGAACTGTCAGCTCTACAATGTATGGCTCACAGCTCTCCAACATATAGACACATAAGACTAGCACTGAGCTTGGCTGTGTTCATGCAGACACTCTCACACCAATGTCACATTGAGGGCACCTACAGACATACATGCAGCATTTACGTGGCCTATCTTGCCTGCTTCCCTTGCTTACTCACATACACATTCGCCAACCTTTTCTGTCAGAGTAGGCCTCCTGCTCCCCCACACAACACCCGGTGCAAGTGATGATAACTGTGCCACATCCCTGTCATGTATATTTTGGATTCAGGGGTAATAAAGCTATATGTATGATACACAGGGTGCCTATCTATATTAATATGACTTTATTACCTCCATTTGTGCTGTTATAATCATAATTGTACCTATCATTTAGATTGTACCCAGCCATTTAGACAGTTGGTGGCATAATAATTTATCTACCTTATGTCCTCCCCGCGGTTGGGTGGGCATTCAAAAGACATGCGTAAATGGGGCTGCCTTAGTTGAAGGTTGAACATCGAGCTGGCACCTCGGCATTCGTGAAAATCTACTGCCAATCATTAGTGGACCGGAGTTCCGCTTTGGCGACCCCTAACCAGGAAAAGCCAAAAGACAACAACATAGTGGATGCTTTGGTAAGGGCTGTTAAGTCAGACAATGAAATGTGTCTCATTGATATATCTAAGTTTCTCTTTAAGGATTGTTTGATACAAACATATGGGTGCATATCCAAAGTGAACCCATCAGATTCAGAGCTCAGGATTGTATGTCAGCAATGAAGCAAATCTCATCAGAATGGTAATACAGTATAATATTCCTGTTTGCCTGTACATCACCATAGGTTCTGAGGTTCATAGTATGTGCCTAGGGTATTGACCTCATGGTGTTTAGAAGCATAGCAATTTCATCACAATATAATATTCAAAGGCAGATACAATGTTTGGCAAAGTTTTGTCTAGCAAGGACCACCCATGTCCAGGAGAAAAGTAGCAGTGATCCTTGGCAGATAACGTTTTCACAGCAAGTAATCTAGCATGCCCTTCAACAGGGTAATGGAGGTGCTCTGCTTGACACTGATTTGAAGCCTACTGCAGAGGAGAGACAACCTTTGAGATATGAATCTCTCTCCCAGCATGTTCTGTGTATGTCATAGTGTACATTGAGGTCCCACATTACTTAGCCATGTGCAGCATTTCCATCACATTTTGGCCACAAAGCTATCCATGCACACAGTGACAGCTATGTCAGTCTGCCCACAGAAGACACATGTTGGAGACCCTCTGATGTTTTATTACTTAGACATGTCTGAGATCTGTCAAGTCAGTGCAGGTATCTGGTACAATACATATGAAATGGAGGATTATATTTATTAATAGGATCAATGATGGATGAAAATATGGGATTGAAAACATATATTGCTATTGAAGCAATGCCATTACTAATCAGATGTAAGATGTACAATGCTTAACTCCCCAGAATAGACCCAGGTTGCAGTCAAAATGTGTCCCAAGGTCTATCAATACTGAAGTTGGGAATAGTGTTCTCATGGTTATGTTATAATAAGCAGGAAGATTTATTTTTACCACAGGGTATGCTGATGTATTTTTGTGCAGTTCATGTAATACCCATGGTTTTGTCAGCAGTCATTAATGCCGCAGACCCACTATTTGTTCAGGACGTATGAGATGTGGCCTTCCAGTCCTGGTTTCTTAATGTTGCATTTATAAACAGCACCTTCTTTCACTTACTGTGTAATGTGTGCTCAGCCCCTTGCTCTTCACGATCCTCGCCCATGACAGCACTGTAAAACATGAGTGAAGCCATATTATAAAATTTGCTGATGATACCACAGTCATAGGTCTCATTAGTGGTGGGGATGAACATAACTACAGGATGAGGTGAACACTTTGATTGCCTGGTGTCAGGAACAATCTGGACCTGAATGTTAATAAGACCAAAGAAATGATTATGGAGCTCAGGAGAAAGACAACAGTTTACCAACCTCTCACTATCAAAGGGGAAATAGTAGAGAAAGTCAGAACAACCAAATTCCTGGGCCATCACATCTCTGATGACCTATCCTGGGCTGCTAACACCAACATATAGTCAAGAAGGCTCAACAGGGCTTCACCTCCTGAGGAAAGCTCAAAAAGGCCCGGGTCCCACTGTCTGCTCTTACCACTTTTTACAGGGGAGCTATCAAAAGCATCCTCACTAGCAACTTCATAGCATGGTTCAACAACTGCACTGCTGAGAAGAAGAAACTATAGAGGGTGGTGAGGGTGGCTGATAAAATCTTGGGCACAAACCTTCCTTCTATTCAGGAGCTTTTCTTTACAAGAGCAAGAAAGAGAACATATAAAATACTTGCTGATTCGACCCATTTAGCCCACAACTGATTTCACAACTTGCATCTGGAAGGAGGTATCACAGCTTCTGCTGTAAGACTACCAGATTCAGGAGCAGTTTATATCCTACAGCTGTGAGTCTTATTAACTCAGACACTAACCATAATACCTGATAAATTGAAGCCTCTTTTTTCAATTAATCCTGCTGCTCAGAGCAGTTACCGCCAGCATTACTATTATGTAATATGATGGCTATACTGAGTCATGTCTAAAGTTAACAAGTGCAATATGGTAACTAAACAGCTGCTATTCACTAGTCTCTATTTATTCTATATCTTAACAGTGTAAGGGGTCTGGTGTTGGGTATTTATTTATTATTTATTATTTATCATTGGATAATGGGTATTGAATGTGTTTATGTAATATGAACGACCGCTTGCATGTCATACGTGTTGTTATTTTCTTTCTTATGTTATTCTCTGATACCGCTGTATCTACGTTATTTGATGCCGCTGTATCTACGTTATTTGATACCGCTGTATCTACGTTATTTGCACTACATTTCTCTCGTGAGCTGACATTTGTAATTTCATTTAGGTTGCACTTGTGTGGTCCTAAATGACAATAAAGTTTCTTTGAATCTTTTGAATTGAATCTTTAAATGCAGTAATGACAGACATCCACCACTATGGTTTGTATTTTCCAGAGGATCTTTGTTTGAACCTATCTGACACGGCTGTGTGCATACATTTGTGTAGATGTGTAGACAGGGCATCAGGGAGTAAGTTACTATAGCTGTCAATGTCCTTTGTGGAAACTGTGTTTTGGAAGTACTTCAGACCATGCCTTAGGTGGGTGTAGTTACCTTGGATGATGTTTGGGAACCTGACTCCTCCTTTATAGAGTTCAGTAGCTATATCTTCTTCAAAACATACTGCCTTATGGTTGGATTAACAGTGCAGGCACTACACGTGCCATTACATTGTTCACTCATATTGTTGAGGTACAGGTCTGGAATATGAGATAACCTTGGTGGGTTGTGTGCTATTTCTTCTCTGGCATTTCATTTCACAAACTCCGGGTAATATTGTACAAGTGAGTTTGTTGTCCTATAATTTTCCTGATCACTGGATGAATACTTTCACTCAGCCCTGCCTGGGTTGTTTTGCCACTTTAATTGTTGTGTGTAATAATATATAGGCTGAGTGGCCTTTCATGCATATTTATTTAGTTTTTATTTTACATTTGTTTACAGGGAAAGTCCAACTGGACACATGTCCTTTTTCAGCAGAGGCCCAGAGAGAAATGTTCTACATAAAACAAGCAGTACAAGATACAGAGTATGTTAAAATATTAACACGGACTTTCAAAGTTATTACATGATAATGTCAGAGACAGGTTGAATTACGTAGTCATTCCAGTCCAACAGGTCAGTCAATACATATTTCCTGTGAACATTTGTTTTTATAATCATTAGACAGTCATATTTCATATTTACATATTTACAGGGATAAACTTCGTTAAACATTCACATTTCACATGAACATTATTTTATGGTAAATCTTTTACCATAAATTACATGTGTGGGCAAATGAATCATGTGGATAGGAGAGTTCCTTATGACGGGAGTAGGGTGAATGAGTATTGCGCTTAGGTAGGTGGAGTTAGAACAGGAATTGAGTGAATGAGTAGTACACTTAGGTGAGGTTAGACATTCTATAGGGTAGACAGAGGAAGAGATTGGTGGAGGGGTGTTAGATAAACAGGAGCAGTGATAAGGGCAGGGGGGGATGTTAGTCAGGGGTAGAGCGGGGACACAGCCATCTGTTTAATAGGTGAGCTGTCAGAGTTGGTTTAAATTGGACTACTGATACTGTGGTGGTGATGTTATCAGGTAGTTCATTCTAGATTTTACCTACGTAATTTGAGAAGAAGGAATCTCCTGCTTCATGCTTGGCTGCATTGATTTTTATATACTTTTTATTAGTGGAGTGTAGGGTTCTGTTAGTGGTATAAGACTGGACTAATGTTTGTAGAACTGCAGGTTTTTCAAGTTCAAAGAGGATTTTTGTGGGCCATGATTGACTGAATGTAGTGTAGTAGTTGGTAGAATTCTAACCATTTGAGTTGCCTGAGTACATGGCAATGATGAGTTCTAGCTGGTAGGTTATTGGCAAATCTGGCAGGATCCGAGTTTTAGTATCTCAGATTTTTGAAGATTGGGGGTCTACCTGCGTTAGTGGTGCTGCGGTAGCATTGTCGCCTCACAGCAAGACATTGTCCCATTCGATTCTCAGCTAGAGCATCTTCTGTGTGGAGGCATGCATGAATGGGCGTACCTTCGTTGAAGGTTGTGCATCAGGGCTGGTAACTCGGCACATAAAAATCCACTACCAATCATTAGCAGACCGGAGTTCCGCTGTGATGACCCCTAACCGGGATAAGCCGAAAAACACAAGTGATTATGGGGTCTGCGTACAGCATGGTGGAGATTAGGTGGGATTGGGAAATAGCAATCCTAGTATTTTTAGTAAAGTAATATTTATTTCTATAAAGTGTACCTAGTTTTTTATGAACTTGTTTTACTGTTTGGGAAATGTGATTGTTGAACTTAAGCTTACAGTCAATTTCAACTCCTAAAAGTTTGGTATTGGGGGATGGAGATATAATAGTGTTATTTAGTGAGGTGATGGGAAATGTATTGGTGGAAGAGGCTACTTTGGTAGGGTGGAAGATCATTAGTTTGGTTTTATTAGGTTGATTATTAGTTGAGCATTTGTGAGCCAGGACTCGACTGCATGAAAGTAATTTTGTGTTAGTTTCTGTAGCTGAGGCAATAAGGAAGTAGCACATATTACTGTTGAGTCGTCTGCATATTGGATGAGCGTAGACTGTGGGGCCGGAAGGTGGACGTTATTTGTAAATATAGAGAATAGACGTGGACCTAAGATAGAGCTTGTGGGACTCCTAGTGAACTGGCAGAAGGGGTGGTAGGGTGTGTTGCCAAGAAACAGCTTGCTGGCATCCAGTAAGGTAATCCTGGAACCACTTAAGAGTAGACTTGCAAATATTTAGGCTGGAGAGGACGTTGAAAAGTGTGGAATGAGAAACCATGTCAAAAGCTTTTGATAAGTCAAGGAAGACAGAGGAGACATAGTTATTTGTGTTCCTGTGGTAGTTAACAGTGTTAGTAAATGACAATAGGGCAGTAGATGTGCTGTGGAATTGTCAGACGCCATGCTGTGTGCTAGTTAGAAGTTTGTTAATATAAAGATATTCTGAAGCTTGCATATGAATGATCCTCTCTAGGATCTTAGACAATGGAGGTAAGATTGCAATAGGATAGTAGTTAGTGAAGTCAGTTGAACAACCATCTTTGTGAAGAGGGATAATATATGAGGTTTTCCAAATGGGAGGGACTTGTTGTTCCGCTATGGATCTATTGATTAGTATTGCTATAGGATATGCTATTCTGTCTGCTGTTAGTTTAAGGTACTCAGCAGGTAAGTTGTCTGCTGCTAGAGTAGTGGGTTTTAACTTTTTTAGCAGTTTCCTGATTGTATCAGTTGGTACAGGTTGCAGGGAGAAGGATGATGTAATATTGGGATTGGGAGTGTTTTTTTATTAGTAGGGGGTGGTTTCTTGTTTGACAGTGCTAAGATGGATTCAGTGAAGTATCTGATAAATTGAGTGACAATGCTGTCTAAAGTATTAGTAGTGGTAGGTGACAGTGCACTGATTGTACCTGGCAGTATTATATTGTTTATAGCTGACCAGAACTTTTGTGGATTTGTATGGTGTTTAGACTGGATTTCAGTGAAGTACTTAACTTTGTCCTGTTTATTTGTTTCTTGCTCTATTTCTAAGTTCTTTGTAAGCTTGTAAGGTGGGTTGTGACCTTGTTTTATTCCAAATTGTCCAGGCCTTATCTTTGGATTTTAGTAAAGCCTGGGTTTCCTTTGTTATAGATGGTGACTTATTAATAGCAATCACATGAAGTGGTTTCCTATCCACAGTATGTTGGTCATAGAATAACGCCATATAGTTATCTTCTCTAAACAGTCTTGAGGCATACTAATCTTTAATGCAAATAGATATGACACCTAATGTGGTTCACACAACTTCCATTTGCTGTCTGGATGTTTGGAAGGCATTGTAGCCTTGCAAGGCTAAACTACTTACTTCAGCCTTGAACCAGGTTTCTGTGACTGCACAGACATCAACATCTTCACTGTGAAGAGTGCTTACAGAGAGTGCAGTTTAACATGTGAACTCCTCAGGATTAGCAGCATGGCCATCACTTTGTTGGAGGTGGACATTTTTATATTAGTTATTCTGCTTTGGTGACCTTGCCTAATAAAGGGATTATGGTGCAGTCAAGTGCCTTATGTCTGGCAAAGCAGCATGCTCTATCTACCATGTCACCCACACTGATAGGTACTGTATCATCTTAGAATGACACCAGAAACTTGGGCAACTTCAGAGAAGCTGTAGTTCTTTACATAGTGGCATAATCCTAGGCGAGGGTATAATGCTGCTCAAACATACTTGGCTGAGACCCATATTTAGATAGCTCAGTCATGTCTGTGCTCATATGCTTCATATAGTCACATCTCAAGTTGTGCATACCAACATGAAATATGCTTGATTAAGAGCAGGACTTGTTGAGAGACTTGATTGCCTGTGTGCTGTGACGACTACCTCTGCCATACAGCTGACAGAAAACATATCCTTGTTTAAGCTGGTGAGTGGGGCATCTGTAAGTCTCACTGTACAGTCAACTATTATGAAAACCTTTGGGCTACATGCCCATTGCCTTAAACACTTCCATGGTGAGACAGTGGTGATGATATTTCTTATGTGTATTGTCTTATTATAGCTTGATTGTGTTTAGGATGTGTCTGCTATGTAGGCTGGTTTGTGTGGAGTACCTCTGCATATTAAGGTTTGTGTTAGGTGCATAGTATGAGTAGGAGGCAAGGTGTGTGACAGCACACCGTGTTTAGTGTTACCTTTCTGGAAGCAAGAGGGCCCTGATTCCAGATTTATCCTATAGTTGGATCTCTTGAAAATTGTACTTTAGTGATGAAGGAGATACAGGCTATTCAGTGTACATGAGGTATTATCTGCACTGATTCAGGAACTCATGTCAACTATGCTAGCTGGGGAAACACAGGTGAAATGATAGATCATAATGGCAGGTTTGAACATGGTATCTGCATAGAGAATGCAAAAAGGAGCGGGGTATATGTGATCTGACTGCTATTTTCAGATGACTAATCCATGGGGTGTACATTATGAGGCCCCTTCATATGGTGGATCAAGACCTCTGTTATTGATAGGTAAGTGGATGAATTGCTGTCCGTTATGCAACAGAGGTTCTGACAGCTAGATATGCTCTGCTACATAAAACAAGTGTACTGATGTTTCTGCATGTATGAGGGCAAATTGTTACAGCCTCTGCACACAATCCAGAACAGGTAATACAAATACACACTGTTAAATGCCAAACTGAGTGCAGATATACTACCTTTAAAAAGATACTCCTACTGTATGTTCCTGCCACAAGTGTACGGATGAGGTTTCTCCAAACACAGATGTCATAGTCTTCTTCCTATTCATTTGGATAGTAACATTAGGGGTCACCACATCAGGTCATCTGCTTCCATTTCTACCTGTCCTCTGCATCTTGCTCTGTCACATCCACCGCCTGCATGTCCTCTCTCACCACATCCATAAACCTTATCTTAGGCCTTCCTATTTCCTCTTACCTGGCAGGTCCATCCTTAGCATCCTTCTCTCAATATACCCAGCATCACTCCTCAGCACATGCCCAAACAACACAATCCCACCACTCTGTCTTTATCTCCAAACCATACAACCTAAGCTGACACTCTAATACACAGTTAATACTCCTGTCCATACTAAGCACACACAATGCTAATCATAACATCTGGGACTCTGCCACCACCTGTTATGACTCCTGTCTTTTTGTCAGTGGCACCTCCTGCAACCCATATGACATAGTTGGTCTCACTACCATCTTGTAGACCTTCCCTTTCACTCTTATTGGTATCTGTCTGTCAAAAATCACTCCTGACACTCTTCTCCTCCCACACCACCCTGCATGGTCTCTCTCCTTCTTCTTCTTCTTCTTCACCCGTCTTCCACACTCACCATTACTCTGAACAGTTGATCCCAAGTATTTAAACTCATACACTTTTGACATCTCTACTCCCTGCATCTTCATCATTCCTCTAGCCTCCAGTCTCATTCACACACAGATATTCTGTCTTTGTCCTACTAACCTTCATTCCTCTCCTCTGTAGAGCATATCTCCACATGTTAATTTAATTTCTGTATGAATACACCACTATTTACTTGAATACTGCACCAAGTTCAGAGATGCAAAGGATATATCATAATACTCTACAAGAATACAGTGTAGGTTAAGGACCTACATTGCAAATACAGTGGTTGACACAACTTTAGTTCAAGACTGACTCTGTCTATCTGATGCAGGCAGTACACAGCCAATACATGGATAGGTACAAGTTGTTTGAGTTGCCTGGCATTATTTTTAATATATGTATGTGAGTAGTAGAAAGGTATCAGTCACTAGATCAGTAAGTGGTCAGTGAAAGTGCTATGTATTGTCTCTTAGCCAAGGCAAAGGCATACTTAGCATGCCTACATCTGCATACAGGGACAGCAGCTGGGGATTCCTTCTCTGAGTCCTCCTGCGACTGTGACTGTGGTGACCCATGCATTGGTGGGGGAATGTGTTTCCCTTTCCCTTGCTGATCCTGCTGCAGCTGTTTCTGCAGGATCAGACTGTGGAACACAGCAGACACTGTGAATATTTGTGTACATGTGCATGGAGTATACTGCAAGGCTCCACCAGATATGTCTAGGCACCGGAACCATGACTTCAGAAGACCAAATACATGCTCTGTGATGTTCCTAGTTTGTGTGTGTGTGCCTCATTATGGTGTTCTTCTGTGGGTGTGTGTGCATTTCTGATGTATGTCATTATCCACAGTTCCAGGGCATAGCCAGCATCCCCCAGTAAATGGCTCTGTGGGATGTTCCCTCAACAATCATCTGGTACAGCTGTGATGCATGCCAGATATGGGAGTCATGATAACTGTCAGGGTTGCCAGCACACACATTCAAGATAATCCCCTGGCCATTGCACACAACTTGGCAGGTGATGGCGTGGTATCCCTTGCAGTTAATGTAGATTCTGCCTTGCTCACCAGATAGTACCTTGATGTGTACATGAGTGCAATTTATGACACCCAGTATTTCAGAGTAGTGCACTACATGGTATAACCATATATTGCATAATATGCAATATATTGCTGGCCCTGACCTTGGGGGAAGGGGAAAAGATATGTGTTGCCTGGCATGTATGAGGATAGCATCCAGGAGCTGGTAGAGTATTCTTGATGCTGATGCCTGTAACACCCCATCTTGTCCCCAGTTTGTCTTTGAAAAGTACCTGTAGTTAGTATCCTAAGGGCTGCACATACCTTAGTTTCCACTGGGATGGGTTCCCCTTGGTTGACTCTGGCTCTGAGTTGAGGGAGGCAGATCTCACAGAGTTCTTGTAATATGTCCCTGTCTACCCTGTAGTGCTCTACAATCTCCAGCTCATGAAGCACCTGGAACTATTGTCAGCAGCACCAGCAGCATTGACTTCAGCCTCTAGCACAAACAGATGCAGAATAGCTGCAGCAGCCTCTAGCATTATCTCAGTTAAAATGTCCAAGTCTGTACTCCAATGGTCTTGTAGTATTGAGGGAAAATCAGAATGTAGGCTGTATGCATACTTTATACATTTCTTGAGTAGGTCCACCATGTGGAATTGGCTAATTAAGAATGCAATTCACCTACTTAGGATATAGTTAACAAGATTTAAAGGTGCTACTTCAGTGTAGTGCGATGTGTGCACCGTCACGCAGCAGTGCGCAGCTGTGCATAACAATGGTAAGCTATGTCAAAATTTTCTATCGTCATCTCTGTCATGAAACATACAGAAAACAAAATTACTGCAAGTTAAACTTTATATGTATAAGCTGCAATGTCACAACAGTATAAGAAAGGTTTGCATAGCCTGTACAAGAACCCAAGACCATTTGCAGTCCGGACCACTACCTAACACCTGTCATTGCAAGAGTACTACAGACAGTCATCTACCTTTAGCATATTGGTATAGCACAGCCCTGCTTAGTAGCTTTGCGCAATGCCCAGTGGTGCTCAGTATATTAACTGAACGCATTTGGTTTCTGTTTTTGGATGTATAGCTAATGTCTGATATGTGTGTGGTCTGGTCATGCAAACAAGGTATGCATCACCAAAACCATTTGCGGCAAGTAGTGCATTGTGCAAACATGCGCAATGCACAACAAAAAAAAAAAAACAAAGTGACCTGACACACACCCCTGATGTCATAGACATCCATTGGTAACATAAACACCATGTAGGAGGTGACATGAAGTGAACATCCCTACATGGTTCCTTCTTTTTTGATTCAACAAATCCACTGATTTTTGCACTCATTTGCAAAATAACAATGCTGACAGCCTGGAATCTACATGATTAGTAGCCATGTAAGCTGGTCAACAGCACGGGAGCACGATTTTAAAGACACAAGGCAGGGTATTACTTTACCTATGGTGACAGTACATTATGCTCCTCTTTTACATGATGTTTTTGTAATTATATTTAAAATCTTTTGCGGCAAGTAGCACACTGTGCGAACATGAGGTAAATAAAAAATTTTAATTTATAGCAATCTGACACACATACACCCCAATGCATTCGGACATCCAAAGTGTGCACATCGCCCATTATATGTGTGTTGTTACTTTTTCATGGGAATTCTGTCCATATTTCTGGACATTTAGATGCCCTTGCTTCAGTGTAGACTCCATGTACACTGCCAACATAGACACAGAGTCTACATGGTTGTTGGATCACTCCACTGTGTTGTTTCACTTCATTAGCATAAATTTCAGCTACTTATGCTGAAATTTGCATTCCATAACATTTTCCTTAATTGTGCGCTTATGTGTGTGATTGTGTGCCACTACACAGAGTTTACTGATTCTAAAACTCGCTACGCCCCATGTTCACATCACTCCACGATGCACACATGGGAAAGATGACCATGTAAGGTGCACTGAACTGGCGCCAGTGTTTTTCTGCACCCTTGTGGCAGAAGTCTGCTGATCTACTGCATTTAACTGTTGTACTACATTAACTGGTGCCTTTTTGACTGCTTTTTCTGCTTCATTATCTGCACTTGTTTTGCACTTTAATATTGCTTAGATAGCATAGACTAGATCTGGACTTGCTGAATCTAGGCTGCTATTGATACACTTGAACTCAAATCCAGCCATCTTACATTAAGAAGGGCTCCCCTGCACCCTTGTGGCAGAAGGATGTGGATATAGCCTTGTCTGAGCTGGGAACTGCTGGAAGAAGGATCATTGTGTGACTTCCTGTTGGCAGACTAGTTTAAACCTGTTTAATTTTGCCTATATATAAGCCTTGCATTTGCTTGTTGCTGTGCACTGGAAAATGGGGGTCAGTGATTCCCTTTATAGTATCAATCTCCTAGAAACTATTTTTCTCTAGACAATTGTCAGTATCACCCTCCAAATCTTCCCTGCTGCGCTGTTTGCAACTCAAATGAGCACTGGGCAGCGTCACCACACTCCTTCACCCCTAATCCTCAACAGGATAAGCCCCCTTGTTTAGTTAGTCGAGTTAGTCCTAGAGAAAATGCTAATCCAACGTGCCCACTCCTCAACTAGTACTTATAGTTTAACCTGCTACAATGGACAGACAGTTTCTCAACATTTCACCAGCTAGCCTGATTGACATGGGCATCCGATGCGATAATTACTCATGCATACTGACAACCACTTGCACCTAAAGCAAACAAATACAGTATGTGACAGTTGTAACCATGCCATGAAGCTGGAATCAGTCCTCTCATGTAACAATAAGTAAGACATCAAGCAGGTTGTAAGCACACACACCTCTCCTGTCACACAAGACAAGATCAAGTCATATAGACCCACCTGAGTGGAGTGCTCACTAACAGCCTACCAAAGGACCGGAGACATCCCAAGCACAAACAGATTACTCATACTGGAACATGAACAGACCCCAGTTCACATAGCAACATACAAGTGTCTCAACAAATAAGCCCCTAAGGCAAAAGGGCTCAAAACCTAATGTCCTGGTCATAGGCGATTCCATAGTGAGACACACAGATGTCTCCCTCACCAGGATGGACAAGGAGAAAGTCACAGTTAGCTACCTATCAGGTGCCAGGATCGGTCAAATCACTCATGCACTCAGGAGACTCCACAACAATTACTGTTATCACTGTGTCATAGTACATGTTGGAGTGAATGACTTGAGCTGTACCTCTCCGGACGATATGAAGAGAGACATGACTGAACTCTTAGATTATGTGTCCCAGGCAGGTATGTCCCTAGACTAAGATGATGTCACAATACAGACAACAAATTATTGACTTCAACAATTAGCTTAGCTTCTGGTGTCAGTCCAAGGGTATCCAGTATCTGTCAGCCTGGGAAGACATTATCAGCAGACCATGCTACTTTGCCAGAGATGGTCTTCACCTGTCTCCTCTAGGCTTTCGGATGCTGGCAAAGATGCTTGCTTCCCCATAATGCCTTTTTTAGGCAATGTAAAAACAAAAGAAATTCCCGATATAAAGAAATCCACTGGAGACAAACTCAAGGTAATGCTGCTTAATGCTAGGGGCGTGAATATAAAACTGCACTCCTCGCCTTGCAAGATGATGACATCTGTGCAGTCACTGAGACTTGTTTCAAGGCCACAGAGAGCACCACAGCTATACAAGGCTGCAACACCTTCCACATGTTCAGACCCCAAAACAAGCATAAAAGAACCAAAGGTGGAGGTGTATCCATCTTCATTAAATTCAAATACACCTTGAGACTGGTTAAATAGTATGATTCTCTAGATCTTCTCAAGGTACAATTAAATATAGGTAAAAGACCCTACCACATCATCTCTAGCTACAGGTCCACACCATGAGCCAAGAGAAACACACCGACTACCTGGACTTGCTAGAATCACTCCCTGTACAGCCAAACACTTTGGTCATGGGAAATTTCAACTATCCTTCCATAGATTGGACAATATATATGAGCAGAAATGCGATCACCCTGACATTCCTGGGCTCTATTAATTCAAATGCTGGCTAGTATGCACCCCATACAAGGGGTTCAAATGTCCTGGACCTGGTACTCACCAACATGGGGGTGGTCACTGCATTACCCCCTGTGTATTGCCCTCCCTGTTGAGGTCAGACCATAAATGTGTTTTGTTTGAAGTAAAGATCAGACTGGATACCCCTACAGGTGCAAAAAGACTAAAAAATCCT
Source organism: Protopterus annectens (assembly GCF_019279795.1). Taxonomy (NCBI): domain Eukaryota; kingdom Metazoa; phylum Chordata; order Ceratodontiformes; family Protopteridae; genus Protopterus; species Protopterus annectens. The sequence continues at coordinate 1,471,948,177 of NC_056726.1, forward strand.
CCAAAGCAAACTTTAACCTACTAAGCGAGGGTATACAAAGTTTTAATCTCTCTGCTAACGCAGCCAACAATGACACCTATGAAGAGGAGTACATAAATGCCTTCTATAGACATTTAAACAACTGTATAGACTTGGTTGTACCTGTCAGGATCAAAGCCAGGTCCTCCCAAAGAAACAGGCCACCCCGACGCACTGCAAGTATAAATATATTGTATAGCAAAAGGAAGAAACTGTTATCCAAGAGCTAGAATGAACTTACCAGTGGAAAAATACCCACGATAGCTTGAGAAAAAAATCAAATATCTTGTAAAGTCCTCTAAAGCTAATTATGAGGCTAAATTAGCATCTGTAGCTAAAGACAATCATAAGGCTTTCTTTAGCTACGTCAACAATCTTAATGGGAATGCTCAGGTATGTGCCGTGCTGAGTGTGGATGATACTCTTCACACTGAGCCCAAAGAAGCTGCCAACTTGCTGGCAGATGGATTTGGCACAAATTCCACCACCCTGTCCCCATCTGACACAGCCCAAAGCATCCCTGTCACCAGTCCACTACCTAGCATCTTCAAAATGCAGGTCATATTCGCCCTCTCCAAGGCCAAAAATACAGCCTCCATGGAGCAGATAAAATCCCAGACTGCTTACTAAACAATCTAACACAAGACCTAGTGGAACCGCTTAGCACTCTTTTCAACTAAAGCCCGAGCACTGGCTTTGTTCCAACAGAATGGAGAACAGCAACAGTAATCCCCTTACACAAAGGGGGTCCACCAACCATCCCTGGGAACTATAGTCCTATAAGCCTAACCAGCCTTATGTGCAAGGCTATTGGAAGAATCATTGTGGACCTTATCAACAAGGACATAGGTGACCTCCAAACTCTTGATCTGACCAAGTTTGGCTTCATTAAGGGCAGTTCTTGCTTATTAAACCTGGTGGACTTCTTTAACAATGTCACCAAAGCCCTGGATGTGGGCAAAACAGTATATACCACTTATCTTAACTTAGCCAAGGCCTTTGACACAATCTCCTGCTCAGGTATCATTGCAAAACTCTCCCAGCTGGGGATTAATCCATAAGTCACTAGATGGGTAGCAAACTGGCTTGCCGACAGAATGCATATTGTCAAAGTTGGGGATTCCACCTCCACCAGTATACCAGTTACTAGTGGTGAACTGCAGGGATCTGTGCTTGGCCCTCTAATGTTTGGAATCTAATTTTTGAATGTCCAAGTGAAAGTAGATGGCCTGTGGCTTACCAAGTTTGCAGATGACTGCAAACTAAGTGCGATCATTGAGTCCTCCAATGATGTTAGCATATTACAAAAGGGGTTAACATGGACTAATGACTGGTGCCAGAGTCATAAATTAAAAGGTGAATATTTAATACAGCACACAGTGAAACCCCTTTGGCAAAGAAGTGGCCCCTGCAAATTACATTATAGATACCCCCCAAGCTCAAACACAGTGGTGAAACACCTGGGAACACGGGTTGACAGCAATTTAAACTTTGATCTCCATGTTTCCACAGTGGAAAGGAACGCCTTCTACGTTACGCATCTCATAAATAAGGACATCGCTTCCAAGACTAAGGAAATTATCTATACTCAACCCTGATCAGACCACTAATTGAGTACAATTCTCCCTTTGTCATGTACCTCACCAGACACCTGCAACAACTGGAGACCTCACCGAGGTTTCCAGCCAAGAAAATTGAGGGCCTCCAAAACATGAGGGCTTCCAAAACATGACCTACACAGAACAACTGAATGCCCTGTCTATGTACTGTGTATCCTACAGGCCGCTGAGAGGCAATCTGTGCCTGGCCTACAGAGCGATCTCTGACCCTGCCCTAACAGAAATGTTACATGTCTGCAAATCAAATGGGACAAGAGTCACTCACTCCAGGGATCTCAACCTAGCCTTTGATATAAACTGAACATGTTGGAACGACAGATATATCTCCCAGAGATTGATTGAATAAACTCCCACTTCACGTGAAGCAGAGCTTCTCAATGACCCTATTTAAATGCAACCTTGACAGCTGGATGGGATACTGTAAATTCACCCCAGGGGTGGCACCTATGTCCCTCATGAACAGAGGCAGTCAGTGATAAAAACTGATTTGCTCCACTAACAATGACCATCTAACCAGAGTCATCTAGGAAACAAGGGTATTACATGGCTAGGCTTGTAAGGCCCTAGGACCATTAGCCTAGTAACCTCCTATGAATCTATGAACGTATAAGAGGTAGTGTACAAGTTCAGATATTTTAGTCTTTCATAATAACTTAGATTTTCACATCCATGGATGCCCTTGGTATATTTCCACTGTGCTCTTTCTAGTTTAATCGTGCTTGTTTTTTCATAAGGTTTCCATATTGTTGCTCCATGCTTAAGTTCGGGTCTAATGTAATTAACAAATCATGACTTCATTATTTCTGATTTCCTAAACTTTATACATCTTTTTATACAACCAATAGTTCTACAACTATCATTAACCAGTTGATTGATATGATTAGAAAAATCAAAGCTGGATCTACCTATATACCCAGGTCCTTAAATGAGTCTACAGTTTCACTGTGTGCTGTATTAAATATTCACCTTTTAATTTATGTCTCCCAAATCTCATATGCTTAGTTTTTGATGTATTTATCAGGATATTATTCTCCTGTGCCCAAATGGTCACTTTATTCGAGTTCTTTTGCAGACATGCCCTATCTGCAACACATGTAATCAATTCACCTATTTTCAAGTCATCTGCATACAGACTATAGAACACATCAGATAAAAAGATCTATCTGAAAGGTACACCTGTGTGTGAACCTATAAGGCATAATCTGCTCCCCTCTCCCAAGGAAAAGGAGGGGATGCATGCACTCAGGGACACAATGACAAGTGTTAGCTTCTCGGTGGGGACCGGAAAGCTCACCCTGTGCTCCTTCAGGAAGTGGGGCACATGGATTCTATTATTTAATTGGATAAGTGAGCTGCACGTAATTAATGAAAGACTCATTCTGCAATTACATATTGATATATCGACTGCTGTTAATATCCAAGTCAGCCAATATGCTTTTGAAAGGAGAGAGAGCTTCAGAGTAGCAAAATAAAAATCATGTTGACCCAGGAAGCTCACAAAAACAACATGTAAGTAGGAAATGGAGGTCAGGAAGGGAGTTCCTTTGAAGCAAGCATGTAGTAACTCACAGACTGAGCTGTACAGTTTTCTTTTGTAATGGACATTTCCCTGTAACGTAGCCTGTAGAGTGTTGAAAACAAAGGTCACAAGGTCATACCAGGGAAAGTATTTAATTGACCATTAAGGGTTGAGACTGTGAATCCCTCCACCGATAATAGTCATAGATCAGCTCTGGGGTGAACTTATGTCTACTCATCCACTCAGTGCTTCTTTAAACAGAATTAGGGAGTTAACTGTTTGCCATGGACTGGAAGCTTATTCCATAAGTAAAGTAACCTTTTGTAGAGGTTTCTATCCTGCTAACAGGTTCTTTTAATATTATCATACAGACTGAGGTCCTATAACTGACTATTGATCATATTACCAGTTATGTAGATATGCAAGAGGTCATACAGAATAGGGTCATTTATAGCCTTGAAGGCCAGGCAGAGATCACTATGCAGGAATCTTTGTGAGTCTAGCAATACTGGTAAGACTTCCAGTTGCTCAACGTAATTTGTGGGGGACATAACCCAAGATTTTCTTTGTTACGACATTTTGGGTTTTACAAACCAAAGGGGGGGCACTGTATTCTGTCATGAGCTTGTTTATAGCTAAGGAGAGATTCAACCCAAATACAGGTATTGTACCCAGGTCAATGTCAATCCCCATGTAACTCACTGGATATCAGATTAGCTCACAAATGGAATCCAGGAAGGAAAGGTGGGCTGGGCAGCTCTACCTCCTGCAAAAGACATGTCACTAGAGGTGTACCCCAGGATCCAGTCCTTGGGCCACTTCTCTTTGGCATTTACTTTTAAGAGGGCAAAACAAATGTTAAGGATTTGTGGCTGACCAAGTTTGCAGATGACTGTAAATTCGGTGCCATCATAAACTCTCTAGAGGATTTCAGGATATTCCAAGAAAGCCTATCCCAAACAAATAGCTGGTGTCAAAACCATGGACTAAAATTAAATGACAGGAATTGTACAATAATATACTTTGGCAAGCATGACTCACTTTGTAATTAGCACATTGACAACATATCCCTGAAAATCGATCCCATAGGTAAGGATCTGGGAAACTGTGTCACTGAACTTCCCTTTGATCACTACCATATCCACTGTAATAAGGAAGTCCTTTTTCATTGCTCAGCTTATATCCAAAGGTATCGCACCCAAATTCAAGGATGAAATTGTTCCACTGTATTCATAACTTATTAGGCCAATCATTGAGTATAATACCCCTTTTAGTGTAGACCTGTAGAAACACTGGTCACACCTGGAACAGCTGCAATGCTTTCTCACTAAAAACAGTCAACAGCCTAAACTGCAAAAACTATACAGACTGTCTCAAAGCCTTGTCCTTCTTCTCAGTATCAGAAAGGCACTGAGCGGAGATCTCTGCCTTGCACATAGAGCTTCAACAGACCCTATTCCAACAGACCTATTTCACATTCGCAAGTCTAATGGTATCATAAATACCCTCCCAAGGGATCTTGATCTCTTTTGCAAAATAAATAGCACATGTTGATGGTATAGGTTTGTATCACAGAGAATATTGCTTGTATGGAACCATCTCCCACTACACAAAAAGTAAAGTACTTCTCTTACTCTGGTCATATGCAATTTAGAAGAATTAATAAGTAGCCACTAATTCACCCCTGGTTTAGCAACCCTGTCTCTCACTGATAGGGAAAACATGTAAATGCCCAACCTATCCTTGTTCAGTCCATCTCTGGGGTATTTATATGCAAAATAGGGCAAAAAATACCATAGGAATATAAGGCTTGCTAATTCTAGCAAGTACCTATGAATCCATAAATGTGCCTAGGTGTCGGATAATGGTATCAGCTTTGAGGGAGATATTATCAATGTAATAAGGTGTCGCAGGTATAGAGGTGTTCCTGATTCCCAAAGAATATTATGCTTCAGTTATTACACTTGGAGCATTAGAAAAATGGTCTTGTATAATTGATTAGTGTAATTAAGATTCATCTGCAGTATATGGACATGGCTGGGAAATTTTATGGCAGCATTAAATTTTCAGTCACATGCAAATATAACCCTCAACATTAAAACAAGTATATGTAGAAAACACCAAGACAAGCAGCTAACAGCATATAGCATAAAGAGAAGTAATCCCAGAAAAAATAATAATACGCTGTAAAAAGGCAGTGGCATTTATTGTAGTAACAGTATGAAACACAGGTAAGTACTTTCCCAGATAAAAATCAGCTTCTTCATATCATAAAAAATGAGTAATGATCAGATAGATAGTGTTAAATCATAAACAAGAAGCAATGAAAAGAAAAGAAAAAAATCACACGTTCAAGGCTTAATTAAAAATGTATTTAAGCTCATTTACGTAAACCCCTTCGTTTCAAGGCAGGTCTTAAAGAGATCTTACCATTCAAACCATAAAACCTATCATCATGCAAGTGTAAAACCAATAAAGTCCCTACTCTCAGTTCTATTAGAATTATCACCCATTCTGTCATTATCTAATAGTCTCCAATAACCTTAAACTTAAAAGTATGTTCTCCACCCTCTTCCTTAACATGTTTGGTTCAAGAATTATTTTCATTAGATAGCCTTACATCTCTCTTATGTTCTGTTATACACTCAAGGAGAGATCTATTGATCTTACCAACATAACATTTTTTTCAGAGATCATTACTGTTCGAGGTACACTAAATACCTAGAATTACCACTAGCCTCAACCTTAAAATAGTAAGTTTTATTGGTATAAGGATGGGTAAAAACACTATTAGTATCAATTAAATAACAAAAGTTACACTTTCCACAAGGGGACATGCCAAACCTATCTGATTTATTCAACTCATAGTTATTATAACATAATAATCTCTTAACAGAGTTCTTATTTCTAAATCTAAAACTAAATTATTAATATGATCATCAGAACTCAAAATATGCCAATTCTTCTCAATAATCTTACATACAGAGTTAATATTGCTAGAATAACTCAACGGAGTAGGTATGCCTCTAAAAGTAAGAAGTATTTTATCCCTGTACCAAAGTGTTGTTTTCTTCACATGAAAAATAAGGTCTAAGTCTCCCTTGTCGCAGCGAGTCAAGACCTAAGGTACCTTCCCTAATCTCATGTTCACTATAACCTCCCCTCAGCAACTCATTCTTCATAATTTCAATATCCTTCATAAGAATATTATTATTATTACTGACTCTCAGTAATCTCATAGCCTGCCCCTTTACTATATTCTTAAATATATGAGGTGGCTGAAGGCTCTATCTATGAAGGGTAAAATTCCTACAGCATTCCTTTTTGTATCTCTTAGTAATAACATTGTTTAAGGCTTCTTTCTCTAGACAAACATCTAAAAACTCAATTTTCTCTTGAGAAGCACTAATAGCACATTTTAAAAATGATGTGGTGTGATGTAGACAGAACTTGGCCTGTATTTCCTTGTCAGGTCTGTGATGGGAGCAACTGTGGTACTATAACTGGGGGCAAACGTTTTATAGTACCCAACTTTCCCTAGGAATGCCTTCACTTGCTTTTTGGTAACAGGGGTATGCTTTATGCTCATAAGACCTGCAAAAGGAATGTCATGGGAAGTGCCAGATGGTAGGCTCATGGCACTACCAACTGCTGTATTACCTCACCTTCTAGCCATTCTTCAGGGCTCCGCTCTCTATACAGTAACCCTTTGTTCCAGTATACAGAATCCCCCTTTTCCTTGAGAATCAGGAGTCTACTTATCTACCTCCCTCAAGCCTTGTAATGTGGGTCTGAGAGCTAAGCCTGTCTCAGCTCTTCTATCTTTGTGACTTTTCACAGCTCCCCTTCCACAGGAAGTCTGGTATCTTCTGACAGCGGTGCCTCACTGTCAGCCTGGGTACTACTACTCACCTCTGTCTTTGCAGTCACCCTGTCCAAGGGAACATCAGTACCTACCAACAGCTGTGGCTCATCTTCAGGCTCACTGCTATAGGGTAGCTCCCTCCCTGAATTAGCTACATTACCAGTCCTGGCTTCAGGGGTTCAGTTGTTCTGGGTCTCTCCCAGGCTAGCAGACCTGCATGCCTGTCTCCAAGCACTCTGTGTCACTGCATGCACATACAGTACTGCATTATCAAAATCATTCCCTATAAAGACATCTGCAAGGATATCCTCAAACATATCTACTTACTTGCTTCCTTTTCCACCCTCCCAGTCAAGGTGAACCATGGCCAAAGGCATTTAAAATGGGATCCCTCCTAAAGCTCTAACTGGAATGGACTGCCCAAGCAAGTACTGCTCCTCTTTAACCACTGCAGGCTTCACAATGGTTATATCAGAGGCTGTGTCTCTCTTGACAGTGGCTTGTTTTCCATTCACCAAAGTAGGACACAAACTCTGGTGGTAGTTTAGGACCCCTGTTGTCTCCAAACAACTTACTACTGGTATTATATTATTTGCACTTGCTGGCTCCCCCACCTTTTGTTCCCCACCTTGCCTCTATGGATATCTATGTGCTACATGGCCCCGCTGGTTACATTTAAAACATTTAACCCTTGATCCTGGCCCTGTACCTGAACTAGTATCTTCCCCTGTTACTGGCGGACTCTGTTGAGATGGTTTATGCTGACCACCACGGATTCCCTTATATCCATGTGCAGCACTGGTTATCCCTTTCCTGTGCAGTGATGCTGTGCTTGCTAAGTAGAGATACCTTTTTATTCCCAGCTCTTCTGCAGAGTTGCATTCCCTATCTGCTAACCACATTATCATGTCCTCAGGCAGATTCTCATGTCCTCAGAAAAAGTGTTAAGTGCTTGGTCCCTCACCAAAAGGTCTGCCAGCCCTTGAAAAGTGGTGACCTGACACCCACTCACTCACCTATGAAAATAAGTGCTTAACTCAGCAATATAATCACACACACTTTCATCTGCCTTGCGTCTATGCTTAGGAAATCTTTTTCTGTAAGCTTCAGGTGTTAAGGTAAAGTATTCCAATAAGCATTTTTTTACTGTTACATGCCCTTTCAAATATATCAATAAAACTATCAAAATGATCACCCTCTGTAAATTATGGAAGAAATGTACTGACCTTTATTGTTTCTGGGGTTCAGTCTCTTCTTTCTCCATTACCTCCATGACCCTGACGAAGAAGCAGCATCTCCCTGTCACGTTGACTCCACTTCTCCTTTTCTTTGGACTCCAAATGCACCAGTCTGATGATTCTAGTTCCAAATGTTCGGTCTCCAGTTCAAATCTCTTTAACTCCAGATAGGTTTTTAAGTCCTCTAAAAGTTGAACTGTCCTGTTTCTGAGAGCTGTACGTCCCCAATGCCAGACTGAATGTCTTCCTGGTTGCTGTTCTGTGCTGCAGCTGTGATTAAGGCTGCACTAATTCCCCCCTTAGTCAGGTTGCCTTGCACCAGTTCTTTGGCTTGGCACATCTCAAACAACTAGCTCCTTGTCAGCTTGCCATAATCCTCTGCTGACATCTTTGCCTGCTCTCCCTATCTAACTGAGCTAACAAAAAGTAAATGAATAAAAACTATTGCGATATGAAACTCTGAATATCTACTTTGTGGCTGCTTGAGAGTACACCTTTTTTAGTGACAACTGCTTACAGGCTATACAAATTCAATTAATATCCACACAACTGCTTTCCAATATGTGAGCATGTGATGGTCCCACCACTGGCAACCAATATGTGATAAGTGATGTCCTACCACTGCCAGCCAATAAGTGACATCCCCATTCCGGACCAGTAATCAAAGAGCCTGAATCCTCACCACTGACACTGGAGAGGAGCATGCACTTGGAATACAAGTGGATACATTCAATATTTCCAGATGCAGACCTCTCTGCATCAAGCCCAATTTCACTTAAGAGCACACTCAGCCCGGGGTCTGGATTTCTCTATATCTGTCTCTCTCCAGGTCCCCAGTAAGACTCCCTACTGGTACAACTGTAGGGCTAGTTCTTCAGCCAAATATCCAATCCAAGTCCTCCAGCACCCTTTTCTGTGAACCCAGTGCTTCTTGTCCCTGCCTCAAGTAGCTGACACACACACACTGAGAGATTTGATTCTTCACACACACACACACACACACACACACACACACACACACACACACACACACACACACACACACACACCTGGGAAAGTCCTGCACAGATTTACCTGCTGTGCCCCTTTCTGCCCAGAGTATAAAGTAGTTATCACTGTCTCTAGACACTCCACAATCAGCTACTCTATGGCCCTTAAGAAAGGGTGTCCAATTATACTGTGCAATAGTAATACTAAAACAAATAGTAGTAGTTGACCAAGATGGCTAGGCCTTCTTGAGTGGCCCATACATTGTCACCAAAATAAATATAAGCACTTTCAAAGGTTAAGTACTTTCTACAAGGAGTAGCCACAATAAAAAGTTTAAAATATATTTAATAATAAATAATAAAAGAGCATGAAAATACTGAATATATATTTACAGTAAACAACATAGTTCAGATTACAGGAAATATTGAAAAGAACATTGCTGGACAGACTCAGACAAATAAAGAAAAAAATATCTAAATTAAGCTTCACTATATTCCTAACTGAATCTAGGAGAATTATTATTCCCTAATAACTTACTTGATTGAGCAAGGCACAATTAAATGCGTAAGCAGTCATTCTAATCAGGTTCCCTAGAACAGAATACTCCCTCTTCAGAGATTACTCTCTGTAAAATATAATATTCAAGATGGCTTGCAGAATTACCTCATCTGGTCACCTGACTCTAGGTTCTCACAGTAATCCCCTTTGAAGCTGAGACAGAACTTCAGCATAACCAGCTACAATATACATCTAAAATGTTTATGGCAGTGCCTAGACCTTCCCCTCTTTTTACTGAGGTAATGAACAAAGGCTTCTTCCAGACCTAATGTCTCCGGTCCTATTTAGCACTGTGGGGTAACATTTTAATGGTTTAATGGCTCATTTACATTTCCCTTATTTTTCTTAAAATAAGCCAGCTGGTTAACCCTTGCTGTCTCAGTATGCTCTATTAAAACATATGCATTTAATTCAGTTACAATAATACATGTACAATTCTTTTCATTCCAGCGGGGTGCAGTGTTGATACATTTTAACATAAGCACACCTCACAAATACATTTTCAGCACAAGTATCTGCACAAATCAGTTTGCTGTACAAATGACATATAACTATTTACAAAATTCCAGCTAGCTGTGCTGGCACAAGTCATACATTCACTGCCCTACTTCTCTTGGCATAGCTGGCGGTACTGCCTATTGTCACAGTTACTCATTTTTTTATGGTCTGAAGAAGCACTTACCTGTGTTTTATACTGTTATTACAATAAATACCACTGGCTTTATACAGACTATTATTATTTTTTCTGGGATTAAAAATATAACCCAACAAGGAGTGGACCCAGATCAGAACCATGTAGCATACAACTGGTGACATGCCCTTTAGAAGGGAGTTTGCCACCAGAACTCACAGTGTGGATTGTTTCTGTTATCCTGTTGTCAAGCACGTGGATTTGGATGGATGGTAAGCATAAAAGCATTCTTCATTAAAGCAGAGAAAATGTAGCTTAAAAATATGCAGGTACAAATATGATGACTGCATAGGAAAACGTCTTTTTTAAGCTGCATAGGTACAGCTGAATGGATATATTAATGGGAATTCTGAGCTTCATAAAAAATAACATGAATATCTAACTGACACTGATAGACTAGACTTGGATAATGATAGTTCTGAGAGCACAGCATGGGAGCCTTACTCACATATACAAAGCTCTGACCTTGTCAAATTGTACTGGTAGGTCTTTAAGGAAGGTGGAGGTGATTTTATTTTAGTGAGTCTCTGAAGAATGAAAACAGTTGACAGACCTACGGGAAAAAAAGCAGAATACACTCTCTCATGGTCAATACAGAGACTCTGTGCTCTACTGTTAAAGCAGCCCAGTGAAGAAAGAAATCTGAAAACAGAGATACACCATGCTGGACCTTATGCCTCCGATGATGAAGGTTAAAGATGAAGATTGCTCACATTTTGTGAAGAACACAAAGAAGCACTAATGAGAGAAAGTGCTGTGAATGAAGGACGCCGAGCGTAGAAGTTCTGTAACTTATGTCATGGCTGCCCTGCTGATGGAAGTCACTCCGTGGCCCATTTTTCCATAAACACTGTTACTGGTAAATCTATGCTTAGTCCTGTGACTTAGAGTGTGGCTTGGCTAGCAATAGTGGCATATTCTAATTTTGTGCTGCAGGATATGGGCTTCTGTGCTTCTACAACTGTTTAATTTCAACTTTTCTGCTAGAATCTTATATTCTGCTTATGTTTTGCCTGCAGAAAGTTGCATTGCAGTGCCTTTATGTTTGTTACATTGCTACTGTTTTCCCATGTTCTTGTGACCGCCCCAGCCCTCATTGACATTAAGTGCATCTCACCATGCTGCTCCCTCCTGTTTGTACATTAATTATAGTTTTCCCTGCCCCCAACTGTAAAAGCTAAGTTTATGAAATTCAAACCTACCAGGCCACCCATGCCCAAGCCTTTATCTACCCCTTCATAAAAACCTGGGGTATCAAAGCTTGTCAGATACATTTGGGAAGCATGGCAAGGCTTAAAAAGTCCCCGAAGGGGCATTAGCTTAGTAGTCTCTCATGAACCTTTGAACCTATGAATGTGACTTTCTACTGGTTCTGAAGTCACAGAGCTCCACTATTTGGCTTTATTTGATTGGATCCCTCTTTAGCTAGTCTGCTATAACCAAAATGGAATTCCACCTACCTAGGGACATGTATTCAAAACTCTGAGAAGTGTGGAAAGCTCTGAATTGTAAGAACCAAGCTTTTCATCAAAAAGGGAAGACAAAAGGCTGCACTCAACTGTGCTCAGTTCAGTGCCACCATTGGACTCAATCTGTAGTGAGTTTTCTGTGCAAGAGTTTTTTTTTCCTCTAGGATACCTACAAAATCTATACAACCTTAGAAATCCAGATCTGAGGCTCAAATAACCAATGCTAAGAGCAAAGAAACACTTTGAACTGCAGTATACCCCTGATCAAATAACTAGGTATTTCCCCAAAGCTTAAAAAGTCTACTTAAACAGTATCCTAAACAAACCGAACACCAAACAGTTAATCACCCCTGCAGTCCTGAGTCATTCCTGTTGAAACCATGGACCAATGCTTCCCTACTACTGCTATCACCAGCCTGACTGAGATGGGTGTCTTGAAACAATGTAAGAATTCTCCCATGTTGTCTGGCAATCTACTCATCAAACAGTTTAACACAGTGTGTGAGATATATGCATATATAAAATGCATGAAGACAACAATCTTGCACACAGTGAACATATGTTGAGGTTCTAAACATTAACTTGCTTAAACCTAATACAACTCCAAAACACAACACAGGCACAAAGTACACTCAATAAGTTAAGCCTACCTCTTCATGTATCACAAGGAGTCTCAGCGTCACAGATGTGGAGCTTGTAAGGCAAGCATTGTCCCATTCAAACTTATAGGAGACTCCATTGTAAGACATACAGATGTGCTCTTAGCAAGCTGAGCAAGGAAAGAGTGTTGGTTAGTATTTGTCTGGTGCCAGGATCCACCAGATCGCACACATACTCAAGTCCTTGAACAACAATCACCAGTGTGATTCTGTCATAGTAAATGTAGGTGCAAATGATTTGAGATATACCTCCCTGGACATGATGGAGTTTTCAGATTATGTGTCCCAGGCATGCATGAGCCAAACAATCATCAGCATTCTGATGATGCCACAATATGACCAAAAATAATAGACTTCAAAAATACTAACATTTTAGTCATTTGATGGGGCTCCTATATTTGTCTTCCTAGGAAGATATGATCAGCAGACATGCTGTGACCTGCACATGTCCTTCCTAGGGTTTTGGTTACTGGCAAAGACATTGTCCACCTTCATTGTGGATTTTTCTAGACAGTGACAACCTACTAAACCTACCAACATAATGAATCAAGCAAAGAAAAGTGTAAAGGTCTTATGGATTGATGCTAGGAGACTAAACAATAAATTGCGCTGCCTAGAAGCCTTCCTCACCTTGGAGGATGTAGATGTCTGTGTAGTGACTGTAAACTGGTTTAAAATGGCAGAGCCCACTTTGGCTGTGCAGGGATATAATATCTTCTACTCATTAAGACTAGCTACTCATCAGCAGGGAAAAAGGGTGGAGGTGTCTCAATCTACATCCAGAAGAAAATCATTTAAAGACTGATAAAGATGGTAAAGGACTATGATACACTAGTGGTTCTTCATGTCCATATAAACAACAGAAATGACCCATACCAAATTTTCGCTATCTGCAGAACGCCCTCTATGACCCAAGAAAGACACAAGCCTGTAAATAGGAACTGGAATCACTCAGTATTAAATCGAATATCATTTTCATTGGTGATCTAAAATATCCAACTATAGACCGAGAAATTTACAAATCCACAAGTGTACAAGCACAATGTTTCCTGGACATTGCCATTACAAATGCCCTGGTTACATTACAGTACCCACTAGGGCGAACATCTTGAATTTTGTCCTTACCAATAGGGGTACATCTTTCACCATCCCTTGCATATCTCCATCACTTGTTAAGTCTGACCATAAAGCTGTCTCCTTCAAAATAAAATTGAAACCAGAAATCCCTTCCACCCAAGGTAGGTACTTTTGGAAAATTCTTTCAGACAAACTGCCTACTCCTAAGTGATGCATTGGCAAGCTTCAAATCCCCAGCAAACCCAGTTATCTCCACTGAAGATGCAGACACATACAGCACCACACTATACCAGTATGTAAACAGCTGCATAAATGCAGCTGTACCCTGTAGGAAAAAAATGCAGGGCAAAAATCAGAAACAAATGCACATGGTGCAATCATAATTTCAACAAACTTTACTATAAATGGAAGAGAATTATGGGGGATGATTGAGTATAAAGACAGCATCCCTGTTACACAGATAGCCCTTAGGAACAACACTGTTCATGAATTTCAAGAAGTATATAGTATTTTTTAGTCTAGTTCTAATATGCTGTAGCAAAGGTCTCAATCAAGCCTCTAGAATGAAGGATAAAGATTTTATGATGTGGCCCTTCCCCGAAGCAAAGTGTCTACTTGGGGGGGGGGGGGTAAATATTTATGACTTTTAAACAGTACATAGAAACACTGGTTTTTCAAAGGTATCATGAGATGTTTAGCCAAGTACAATGAAATAACACCAAAATCCACCCAATATTTAATACATTTATTAATATTTGTATGGAAAAATGGTGTATGGTCATATTCCAGTTAAAAAGATTATTGGAATCAGACAATTGGGACATTACTTTTCTCTGACAATTTATGATGTTCTATACAACCACTCCTAACTTTATCCACCTGACTGATAATCAAATCAGGGTTTTTCTGAAGTAAATATAGTTTCCCTTCTGCTGCTTAGAAATATTGCCTTTATACTGTAAAAAACATGCGTTTGGCTTTAGAATGTATTTCTTTAAGAACACATTATTCAAAATTTCTAACCACAGGGTGACAAGGTGGGGTGAAGGAAGATTTGTGGTATTTAAATTGTACAATAACAAAAGATTCAGCAGTTACCCTTTATTTGTCTTTAAACCAATACTGTAAAGTTAAGGTTTCTAGTAAACTCATTACGATCTGTTGCAAATTGGTTTTCAGACATAAAGTTAGCAGGAACAAAATTAAGTCCTTTATTAAGTAAATCAGTAGTTAATTCATTTAAAACTTGATCAGAAACATTGCCTACCATATCCTGAATCTCAATGTTACAGTTTTTACTTCTTGACATTCAGATCTGTGCTTTCTGCCATCCCTGTGTGATTTAGATCTAAAAGGGGATTTGAGCCAGCAGCAATGCTGTTGGAACATTTAGATACATTGTGGTCATTACCAGTTTCTACACTGGAAGATTTGAGCCAGCAGCAATGGTGTTGGAACATTTAGATACATTGTGGTCATTACCAGTTTCTACACTGGAAGATGAATAACCTTCAATAATGGAATCTGAAAAGGAGGACCCAGAAGCTCTCAGCACAGACTTAGAACTACCCCTTATCCTTTTCTGTTTTTTCATCTGGAAATGTCGCTCAATGATTACTGCATTTGGCCCTAGGCCATGTAAATTCTTTGTTGTTTGTATAATCTGCTAGAGATTATTTAACAGTTCTGAGTCCGTTAAATTCAATTTTTTTTGTTAATTCAGCCAATTTATTCTGAAACAATGCAAGTTCAAAGTTCGGCATTCTCATAATAAATGAATCATTGACATTAGTGTTAAGAGAATCAATCAAACGCTCATAACAGGTCAGCAAAAGGTCAGTGAAAAGCATGGAAATGTATATTACACCGACCTCCACTGTTT
Source organism: Protopterus annectens (assembly GCF_019279795.1). Lineage (NCBI taxonomy): Eukaryota > Metazoa > Chordata > Ceratodontiformes > Protopteridae > Protopterus > Protopterus annectens. The sequence continues at coordinate 1,471,963,762 of NC_056726.1, forward strand.
CATAAAGTAACTAAAGTAACCATCATCTAGGCCTACACTTGTTTCCAAAACAACATAAAGCCCCCTAGGTGCCATAGCTCTGCTTTTAAAGTTTTTAAAAATATTTATTTTAAGTATTTATTTTGCCAAATGGCTGCACCTCCCTTTTTTATATCCAGAGATAGCTGTCCAAATACAGATTCAAATGTGTGTATGTCTATTTCCAGCCACACCTGAAGGTCCATCCACAGTAATAGGTGATGACAACAAGGAAGAAAAATCATCGTGGTCACTTGTCAAACTCGTAATAAAATTGCCTAAATCTATGGTAACCTGATCAAAAAACATAGTAAGCTGTAAAGTGCCATCCAGCAACCAAAAACAGTCAAGAAGAAAATCCAAAACTCTGTGAGAAGCAGCAACCACATTCCAATGTCACAGCCCAACTAAGATAAGCCCAAATGAAAGCCAACATTATGGAGTGTGAAAATCTAAAACTTACTGCAGGTACATGGGCAAAAAAAAAAAAAAGAAAAGCAAATATCAGTTTCATCCAGCTTTGTTAGCCTAATGAGAGTCACTATCTTGGCTAACCCTTTATGTTCAAAATGCTTAAAGGTGCAAGGTACTTAACACACAATATAAAAAATAATTTCATAAGCATGCTGGAGACCAAACATAAGTGTAAGCAAAAAAAACAATCATCATCATCTTCTTTTGGCTGTTCCCTTAAGGGGTCACCACAGCGGATCATTTGTTTCAATTTCTTCCTGTCCTCTGCATCTTGCTCTGTCACACCAACCACCTGCATATCCTCTCTCACCACATCCATAAACCTTATCTTAGGCCTTCCTCTTTTCCTCTTACCTGGCAGCTTCATCCTTAGCATCTTTTTCCCAATATACTCTGCATCCCTCCTCAGCACATGTCCAAACCAACGTAATCTTGCATCTCTGTCTTTGTCTCCAAACCTTCCCACCTGAGCTGACCCTCTAATATACTTATACCTAATACTGTCCACCCTCGTCACACCCAGTGCAAATCTTAACATCTTTAACTCTGCCACATCCAGCTCTAACTCCTGCCTTTTTGTCAATGCCACTGTCTCCAACCCATATAACATAGCTGGTCTCACTACCCTCTTGTAGACCTTCCCTTTCACTCTTACTGGTACTTGTCTGTCACAAATCACTCCTGACACTCTTCTCTACCCACTCCATCCTGCCTGTACTTTCTTCTTCACCTCTCTTCCGCACTCACCATTACTCTGAACTACTCATCCCAAGTATTTAAACTTATTCACCTTTGCCACCTCTACCCCTTGTATCCTCACCATTCCTCTGTCCTCCCTTTCATTCACACACATATATTCTGTCTTAGTCCTGCTGACCTTCATTTCTCTTCTCTCTCTAGAGCATATCTCCACCTCTCCAGTGTCTCCTCCACCTGTTTCCTATTCGCACTACAGATCACAATGTCATCTACAAACATCATAGTCCACGGGGACTCCTGTCTGATCTCGTCTGTCAACCTGTCCATCACCATTGCAAATAAGAAAGGGCTCAGAGCTGATCCTTGATGTAATCCCACCTCCACCTTAAATGCATCCGTTACTCCCATCGCAGACCTCACCGCTGTCACACTACCCTCGTACATATCCTGTACCACTCTTACATACTTCTCTGACACTCCCAACTTCCTCGTACAATACCACAACTCCTGTCTAGGCACCCTGTCATATGCTTTCTCTAAGTCTACAAAAACACAATGCAACTCCTTCTGACCTTCTCTGTACTTCTCCATCAACACTCTCAGAGCAAACATCGCATCTGTAGTGCTCTTTCCCAGCATGAAACCATACTGCTGATCACTAATCATCACATCCCTTCTTAACCTAGCTTCCACTACTTTTTCCCATAACTTCATGCTGTGACTGATCAACTTAATCCCTCTGTAGTTACTACAGCTCTGCACATCACCCTTATTCTTAAAAATAATTCACAATGGGGCATAGCTGTGGCAGTCATAAAATACATATTGTTTAAACATCATTTTCAACCAATCTATGTGTGGAGAAGGGACACTGCACCAGTTAATACTATCTGCAGATGTTCCTTACAGATTAAATCCTCAAGTATTGTTTCTATATTCACTTTAAATATGTGTATTAAATTTAACAGATGGAAGTTTCAGGGTATGCATATAATGCAATATAAAACAGTCATTTCACAGGCATACAGAAAACATACAGCTACATGAGTACATCAAAACCTTATATAACACCAAATGGGTGATATATCTGACCTTTTTCCTCAGAAGAGCCTTCCATATAAGTTAAACTTTCTGGTCTTTTAAAGCTGAGATAAAAAAATTTGAGTGTAATCAGATGCAATAATCATACCAATGTATTGTACAAATGTACACTGAATATCCATCAGCAAATTTTAATTTCATAGACCTTGATAGCTGCTTCACAAACAAACTGAAAATGAATAAATAAAAATTAAATGAGAAACTGAACTGAATATCTCAGGATATTATTAACTGAGGATTGCTTCCCCTGGTTTAAATTGCATGTTTTAAAATAGCATGTTTTGTATGACTGCCACATTTATGTTCCGTTGTGAGTTTTTGTTGCATGTTACTGAAAAATATTTGCTCATGTAGGGTTATGGTTTCTTGCATGCCAATGAAATGACTATTTTATATTGTATTATATACATATGCTGAAACATCCATCAGTAAATTTAATTTTATAAGCATTACTAGATGCTTTATTCACAGATTTAAAATGAATACAGAAAAAATATACAAAAAATTTAAACTAGAATTGAAACATTTGGGGCTATTATTAACTGGGGTGCTGTCCTCGCCTCCCCCCACATACATTTGTTTAAAATGATATAGTTTTTATGGCTGTCACACAGTTATGTTCCAATGTAAAGTACCTTTTTTGTTTACATTATTGCATGATTTCAGTATGTTTGTGAAATCATTATTATTATTTTTTATATTGTATTTTAAGCACATTGTACCCTTAAGCATTTTAAACACTTTACTTTACTTTATTTTAAACACTGGTCATGTAATTTTACCCAGTATTTAAGGGTTAGCCAAGATGGTGGCTCTTGATAAACTGACAAACTTATCATAGGATCATAGGAGATTACTAGGCTAATGGCGCTGGGGCCCTTACATGTCTAACCAAGAGTTTATCCCCAAAAAGAAACCTCAGTCAGCACCCCTGTCAATAAGGGTACACAGGTAGAACCCCTGGGACAAATTTGTGGTTTCCCATCCACTCTTCAAGGTCGTGCTTGAAGAGAGTCAGCAAGGAGCTCTGTTTGATATGTATGGGAAGTCTATTCTAGAGATGGTGCAGCCTCTGGGAGACAAACCTGTCTCTCCAGCAGCTTGTGTTGATGCTGCATATTAGATTCAGGCTTTTCAAGTGGGTAATACATGAGGAGTTAGACTTATGGATATGGAGCATCTCTAGTAGGGCAGGCTCCGAGATTGCCTTGTAGGTGAAACACAGGTCACCCCTGAGCAATCTGTAGGATACAGAACAGAGTGATAGTGATTTGAGCCTGTCCACATAGCTTTTGCCGATTGGTATAATGACACATTTTTTGCATTTAACTTGAGACCGTGACTTTGGCATCAGTCATAAGTTGCTGTGAGAGCCTCTTACAGTATGTTAACATCATTTGGGGAGTCAGTGACAGCCCCCAACTTACAGTTGTCTGCAAACCTAGTCGGTGACAGGTCTTTTGCCTTTGCCTGGACCTCTGAGAAGTAGATGCTAAACAGTAGGGGTCCCAGGACAGATGCCTGGGGAACTCCGTTAGTGATAGGTCTGCTATCGGAAGTGGCGGTGCCTATTTTGACTTTAGGGTCCTGTCAGTGAACCAGTTGGCCACCCACCTGATGAGACAGGGATTTACGCCAAATTTTGTTAGCTTTTCAATGGTACCCAACTGGGGGATTGTGTCAAAGGCCTTAGCCAAGTCAAGGTAAGCTGTATGCACTGACTTTCCCTCATCCAGGGCCTTAGTGACAGTCTTAAGGAAGTCAACCAGGTTCAACAGGCAAGATGTGCTTGTGATGAATCTAAACTGGGTGGGGTCAAGTGCTCAGAGATTGCCTATGTCCTTGTTTATGAGATCCATAATAATATGCTACATAGCTTTATAGATCAGACTTGTCAAGTGGAGATAGTGTCTAAGGTTAGTAATGGCACCACCTTTGTGCAAGGGGATGACAATTGCAGTTCTCAACTCTGCTGAATGAAGCCTGTACTTAGGATGTGGTTGAATAGGGTGCTCAATGGTGAAGCCAGTTCTTGCTGGAGATAGTGCAGAATACATCCTGGGATACTATCAGGTCCCATGGAAGCTGTGTTCTTTGCCTTGGACAGGGCCTTTATTACTTGAGCTACAGAGATGTGAGGTGCAGGACAAGTATCAGGATGTCAAAAGGGCCTTGGGGGGATGGGGGGTGATGGTTGTGCTGAACCTCTCTGCTAGCAGGTTGGCTAAGTCAAAAGGATTGGTGTAAGTGATACTGTTAAGTACTAATTCAGAACAAACCTGGGCTTTGCCATGGAGGTTCCTGATGTAAATGAAGAAGGTTTTGCGGTTTCCCTTTGTTTCAGAGGCTAGTTTTGATTCATAATTGGCTTTGGAGGTTTTTACGAGTGATCTAATTTGCTTGTTGAGGCAGAGGAGGGAGTTTTTCCAATTGGGAATTTGTGTCTTTTTACCCTTGTGCAACAATTTCTTCTTTTTGTTGTAAAGCCTGTTGATAGAGGATATTCACCAGACAAGTCTGTGTTTCCTTGAGGAGGAGGAGGAGATTTTAGTTTGGTTGGGTATGGTTGAATCCATGCAGTTGTACAGGTACTTGTATACTGTATTGGCATACTGTTCAGTATAGTTGCCTACATCCTCTGAGGGGGGCGGTGGTGTGAAGCTACAGATACCCTCCCCTAGAAGGTTTTAGTTAGCTTTTGAGAAGTTTTTTAGCATGATTACATTTGGGGGTTGGGTGGAATAGAAACTTTGAATGAGACAGTCCGATGCTCTGAATTCACCAGGGAAGAGCATACTATGGGAGTGGTGCAGCCGTCACCCATGCTGGTGAAAACCAAGTCCAGAATGTTCTCTCTCCTTGCATGGGAATGAGATGAGCTGATCTAGTGTATTAGGACTGATGAAGTCAAGGAATCATCGAGTGAGTGCATTAGTGCAAGAATAATTCACCCAGTCTGTGGTGTGGTAGCTGAAGTCACCAATAATCAGGGCGTTAGGGGATACCTTAATGGAGTCAAGTGGATCCAAGTAAGAGGAATGGGTGTCCTGAGTCATAGAAGGGGGTCTATATCTGGCTATAACTTGGATGGGTGTCCTGACAACTGTCAGTTGCACCTGGAGTAGTTCATGTGCGTCATGCTGGCAAACCAGTCTGGAGGTGTGCCTGTCCTTAATGAAGATAGAGATGCCACCGCCCTTAGTCTTCCTAACCTCATTTTGGGGTCAGAATGTGTGGAATGAGGTATAGACTGGTAATGCAGTGATGCACTTTGCAGCCATGAACCAAGTTTCCGCAACTGCACAGACATCAGCATCCACCTCCACTGAGTGCATTTTCAGGTTAAGGCTCCTAGCGTTAAGCAGCATGACCTTCAATTTGCTTTTTGACAGATTTTTAATGTTGGAAGATTTGTCTTTGGGACATTGCCTAAAAAAGGCATTAATGGGAGAGGCAAGAGCCTTGGCCAGGATCCGGAAACCCAGTGGTGACAGGTGGAGGCCATCTCTGGCAAAGCATCGAGCCTGTCAACCATGCCATCCCAGGCAGATAGATACTGGATCTCCTTGGAATAACAACAGAAACTAAGCCGATTGTTTAAGTCAATTATTTTTTGTTGGTATTCTAGTATCATTCTTGCTGAAGATAGGATGCTGCTTAGGGCTAGGGACATACCTGCCTGGGACACGTACTCTGAGAGCTCAATCATGTATTTCTTCATATAATCCAGGGAGGTATGTCTCAAGCCATTCACACCAACATGGACAATGACAGAGTTGTACTTGTACTTGTTGTGGAGCGACTTAAGTCCGTGTGTGATGTGGCGGGTTCTGGCATGAGACAGACAACTGACTGTGACTTTCTCCTTGTCGAGCCTGGTGAGGGGGACATCGGTGTGGCTCACAACTGAGTCACCACCAATGACTAATATGTTTGGTTTATTTTTATGTCTTGTGGGCTGTGATGGTTTATTGTTTTGCCTTATGGACTGTGTTTGAGAGACACTGGTGTTTTGTCTGCTGTATGTGATGTGTTTGTTGTTGTGTGTGGAGTGTTTGTGAGTGTCTTTTGGAGGTCTCTGCTGTTCAGGTAAGATTTTTATTAAGGGCCTCTGCATAGGTGTGTGTGTGTGTGTGTGTGTGTGTGTGTGTGTGTGTGTGTGTGTGTGTGTGTGTGTGTGTGTGTGTGTGTGTGTGTGCGTGTGTGTGTGTGTGTGTGTGTGTGTGTGCGTGTGTGCGTGCGTGCGTGCGTGCGCGCGTGTGTGTGTGTGTGTGTGTGTGTGTGTGTGTGTGTGTGTGTGTGTGTGTGTGTGTGTGTTGTGCTTGGTTATGTGATGTGCGTGGTGTGGTGTTTGTGCTGACAATCTCCTCTTTGTCATGAGTACTGACTATGGCATGAGTGAGCATGGATTCCAGGTTATTGATGTAGGTACATTTCTCACAAGTAAAAGAATTATTTGCTAGGAGATGGGGACTGTCTGTGAACATGAACCAGTTGCTATACTGTCTCAGTATGCCCATGTTGACCAGGCCGGCAGGAGAAACTGTTACATTCAGTGAAATCAGTCTTCTTTCTTGTTTTGCCTGTTGTACCTACAATAACGTCTGGATTTTCATACTCAGCAGTGCAGGCATTTTGTTTGATTTGTCTTAGTTGGGCTGTGATAATGGAAAATTACTGCTGTTTTGAGCAATGTTTTGAATTTTGTTCCTTCTAGGAAAACTCCACCTATTCAGTTCTCTCCATTTTCTTTCCAGGGCAGTAATTATCTAGCATCTCCCTAGTAAAGACTGAAAGAATAATAGTAACTGTCGCTAGCATGATTATTAGCTTGAATAAAAAGCTGCAAGAATGATATGAAATATAAAGGGTTAATTTATAATAGTATAAAGTGCTGAAAAATAGGAAGCAGTAAGTGTGCTGGCATAGCTTAATTAGATATTGGCATCCATGTAAAGGAGTATGTTATTGAGAAACAAAGTCTGTAAAAATAACTGCGCAGATGGCAGCTGGAAGGACATCAACAAAGTAAAGAGACGTAACATCAAGCAAGATAAAGTTAGAACATCAAGTTTCAGATAGTGCTGGAGCACCACGTTTCAGATAATGCAAGACTGGGTTTCCATGGATCATCAAACTACAAAGAACCAAGGACAAGGGAACAAAGGAAACTGTTATACAAAGAAAGAACTGTTATACATCAGACTTTGAGAAAAATATCAGACTTTTTGGTATAAATATGAGTGTCTGTGTATAAACAAGCTTTGGGAATTTGCCATAGAGAGCTGACAGCACCTGTGTTCCACGCTTGTAGATCCAAAAGGAAAATGTAATAGTAAAAATGCGTATTAACTTAAGCAGTTTGTCTCAGTGTATTTATTGTACTTAGTACAATACAGTAATAAGACTAGTTGGTCACAATAAATAGCTAAATATACTCTGATATGCATGCATGTAAATGCAAGTAACAGCAAGAAACCAACAGAAGTCGTCATACAATTTTTCAAAGACCAGAACAAGATGCTTGTGAAGCACTTCGACCTGACGTCTGTATTCCTCTTCTTCCTGTCATTTCTGCTCTCCCTGTGAACTAAGATGGCTTCCTTCTTTTCTCATCTTAGACGTCTGTCTGTTTTCACTAATGTTGTTCCTTTTATGTTCCACCATAATTCCTTTACTATTATATTCTTTTTGTGTCATCTACCCATTGCCTCTGCAATCTTCCTCCGTGGCTGACCAAAGGCAACCTTTCTATTTATTTATTTCCAGTTTGATGACCAGGGAAGTCTACCAGGCCAGAGCGCCCGTTTTCAGTGAAGGCCCGGGGAGAAAAGCTCCATGAAACAGATTACAGTAAAGATAGCAGTCCAATAAAAATAAAAGTACAAGTACTCAAAGCTAGAAATCTAAATCTCAAAATGCATTCGCTCGAAGCACTCCTTAAAATGAAGAACATCGACAATCTATGCTGTAACAGAAACCCTGGTTCAAGGCAGCAGAAAGCACCCCTGCACTGCCAGGCTATAACTCATTCCACACCTTTCGGCCCCAGAACTTGGACAGAAGCTCCAAAGGTGGTGGTGTTACCATATTTATAAAGGATGTGCACACCTCAGGACTGTTAGCCCAACATAATGCATCAGAGATACTTCAGGTGCAACTAACATTGCGCAAAACAGCAATTCAGGTCATACCTGTTACAGGTCACAAACCATGTCCCAAGACACTCACCCCACGTTCCTAAGCACCCTGGAGAATATTAGAGTCCAACCTAACACACTCATACTGGGCGACTTCAACTACCCCTGCATTAACTGAGAAAACTACTCATGTACCAATAAACTTGCCCAGCATTTCCTGGAATTCATTAATTCCAATGCCCTGGACCAGCTCATTCTTAACCCCACTAGAGGTAGCAACATCCTTGGCCTGGTCATTACTAACATGGGCAACCATTGCTCTACACCAATAGTCAACTCCTCCCTAGTTAGATCTGACCACAAACTAATCACCTTGGAAATCCACATCCCTCCCACCCACCCCAACCCGCAAAGGTAACCACCATGAAAAACTTCTCCAAAGCTAACTTTGGGATACTAAGAAAGGATGTGGGTAACTTCACAACACCCATGTAAATGGAGAATAGTTGCATGACTACCGAATCATACACCAATGCACTCTACGGACATGTACACAAATGCGTGGATCTCGCCATACCCAAAAGAACCAAGACGCTCTCCTTAAAAAAAGGAAGCCAATCTGGTGGGCCTCTGCCATAAACAAACTCTACAACAGAAGGAATTAACTGATGTGGAATAAGGTGAAGTCCCAAGACTACAAAACTCCCTTATCAGCCTCAACACAAAGTTGAGATCCCTCATCAAATCTTCTAACACTAGCTATGAAAACAGAATTGCAGCAGATAGTAAAGACAACCAGAAGGCCTTCTATAGTTATGTTCATAGGTTCATAGATTACTACTAGGCTAATTGCCCTTGTGGGCCATTTTAAGCCTAGCCAATTACCCCATGGGAGACTCAAACCCTGCACCTTGTGTCTGCAAGGTAAGCACCTTAACCATTATGCCAACCTCCCACTATTGCAGATCTGTATATGTAATCAGTTTCAGGGAGGCCCATACCTCCTTCAGAACAGGGACTATATAGTCTTGGTATGCACTGATTTTTATAAATCATTTGATAAACATGAAGCATTTTTTTGTTTTCCTGTCCAACTGATCCAATACCTTTTGGGGTCAGTCAATTACCACAAAACTTTAAGTTAAAACAGGAAGAACAAATTGGTTTATAGCTTGGATTTTGTTCCTACATATCAGAGTAGTTTTCAGTTTTAATTTTAGTTTTCTAAAATATTCCTAAGTTTTATTCTGATTTGTTCATGTTTTATTGTTGATCCTTCATCAGTTCCCAAATACTTATACACTCCCTCCTGCTCAAGTTCTTTATATCACGTTCCTGTCTCAGACTGACATTTTCTTGGTGCTGCAACTTTCCTGATTTAAAGATTGCTTTTGTAAATTTATCAAGACCAAATGACATTCTTATATCATCTGAGAAAGTTTTGACCACTTGTAGTTGTGCTTTCAGTTCCTCATCTGATGAGCTATACAGTTTTAAGTCGTCCACAAAAAATAAATGAGAAGTCTTTACATGTCGTTTTCTGAGAGGCAAACTGTAGCCATGATCTACTCCGTTAAGTAGTCAGCTTAATGGGTTAAGGGCAAGGCAAAAGAGCAGTGGTGACAAATAGTCACCCTGGAATATCCCTCTTTCAATTTTTATCCCTAGGATAATAATTTGTCCTTTATCATGGCTTAGCTGCAAAGTGGTTTGCAACTGTTTCATGGTCACTGAAACGTAACTGATCAATGTAGGGTGTTATCTTATACATTTGTAAGCACTCTTTCATCCATGAATATGGGATGTTATCAAATGCTTATTTGTAGTCTATCCTTGTCAGACTTATAGATTCTCCCCATTTTACAGTTCTGCATTACGACTTTATTTAGCAACAAATGATCTTTTGTTGTATATGACTTCCTTTTGTTACCCTGTTGTTCTATTGTCGTGAATGAGTTTTCTTCTAAATGACTATAACCTCTATCAGCATCAGTTGCAGTGCACAGTTTATACATCATTGGAAGGCAAACTATTGGTCTGTAGTTTTTAGGATATATAGCAGGTTAACTTTTAAGTAGTATAGTTTTTCCTGTAGTTAACCAGACTGGCATCTGTTCAGGATGCACATATAAACGGTACTTACTCAGGGCTAAATATGTAAAGATGTTAATAGTCTTATCCAGAAGTTAAGGACTGCATCTGGGCTGGCGGATTTCCAGTTAGGAACTTTTCTTAATCTTGTTTCAATTTCTCTGGCTGCTGTTTCATCCCATTTCATATCTTGTACATTTGAACTTTTTATTCTTTCTTTACTTTATCTATCCATTCAGCATCTTTGTTACATTCCAGAGCATCTTCAATGATATTTCTCCAAACTATATCTCTTTCTTTTTGTTTTGTGTGTATCAGAGAGGATTTTCTCATGATGCCTCAGGTGACTGTTCCAGAGGAAACACCTGCCACACGTGGTACATTTGTATGGCTTGTCACCGGTGTGTAATTTCTCATGATATACAGGATTACTCTTCTTCCTAAAATCCTTGTTACATGTTGAACATTTATATGGTCTTTCACCGGTGTGGATTTTCTCGTGGTCTGCATGCTGAGTCTTCCAATCAAAACCCTTACCACATGTTGAACACTTGTGCGGTTCCTGACTATTGTGAGTTTTCTTATGGTATGTGAGGTACCACTTAGTTCTAAAATCTTGTCACATGTTGAACATTTAAGTGGCCCATCACCAGTGTGGATTTGCTCATGGTACGAGAGCTGGTACTTCCGTATAAAGTTCTCATTACATGTCACACATTTATGAGATCTCTCTGCAGTGTGGGTTTTTAAATGGGATGCCAGATGGCCCTTGCATATAAAATTCCTACCACAAGTGGAACATTTATACAGCCTGTGACCAGTGCGGGTTTGCATATGCAATACTAGAAAACACTTGTGTACGTAACTCTTAGCACACATAGCACACTTGTATGGCATCTCCCCAACATGCAGGTTTTTCATGCTACATTAAGGAACTCTTCCTTTTAAAACTTTTGCCAAATTTTTCACACTTATGTGACTTTTCTTGAGAATGGGTTTGCATATGGGATGTTACTTTTGACTTCTTTTTCAAAACCCTCTTTTGCACAGAAGTTCTTCCATTTGAACATTTTAACACATGTTCCACATATATGTGACTTCTTCCCAGTTCGGATCTTCTCATGTTCAGCAGGCTCGGCCTTCAGTCCAAACATTTTGCCACATGTTGCACACTTGTACTGTTTTAATTTTAAATAGACTATTTCACATATTTTCAGACTACCTTTCTTTTTCTGTTCCTCAATAATGCCTTCAAATGTGCTGAGATTTTTAGCAATGTTGTGGGTATGGTCCTTTTCTGTATGTCTGTCCTTACCGGGAAGTGTGAAATTCTTTTTATAGTCACTGAATTTGCATAATTCGTCCACCTCATGAGTTTGCAGATGTACTTTTAGTTCATTCTCTTGGCTAAAAGTCCTGTTACACATCATACATTTGAAAACTCCATTTCTAGCCTAACTTGACTCGTATGTTATAATCGAAATCTGATCAATGTGGCTCTTTACATGTTCAGACTTCAAAGGCTCCCTTTGTAGTGTCATGTAACATGGACTCTGACAGTGATGCATGTTCCTGCAGATGTTGGGGGTATCGTATGAAAAGTTCAGTTGATGAGAAGTTACTTCTCCTACAGATTTTGGTAAGACTTCCGCATGTTTTTCAAGCAGTAAGAATAAATATTCTTTTGAGACATTGTACCCTACTGACACCATGTGCTCATAGTTCTGCACCATCACCATCCTGTGCAGTTCTTTCTCTTTTTTGTTCAACATCTTCCACTCTTACCTTGAAAAATCCACAGCAACATCATCAATGGTTTCCGGCAGCTCCAGCTTCATGCTTCAGTTTCAGACTCCGTCCTAGACTGCAGATTGTATACTTCATAAACACAAACAGATACTGCTCCAGGAAACAGATCAAGAAAAATAAATCAGAATTCAGATAAAAGTATTTTAGAGACTTCCTGTAATAACATTAACTTTGCAACGTTACACTCATATCCACAAAAAAGAATAAAGAATGTAAAGAATATCCACAGCAATACCCAGATTTTCTCTGAGCTACTGCACAATGGTACCTCCTATACCGAGCCAACAGATATTGCCAACATGCTGGCCAACAGATTCAGTGCCAACCCCCCCCCCCCAAAGGACCGATCACAATACCAGTAGATTACCAGGCACCCAGTATTACTGCTGCACAGGTTAAAATAGCACTGACAAAGGCCAGGAATACAGCTTCTATGGGACCTGACAATATCCCTAGTTGTATTCTACATGAACTACAGAGTGAACTGGCACCTCACCTGTGTGCCCTGTTCAATCACAGCCTTACCTCAGGCTTTGTCCCTACCAAATGACTCACTGCTATAGTCATCCCTCTCCACAAAGGAGGAGCGACTACAGACCCTGGAAACTATCGCCCCATTAGCCTGACAAGTCTGATATGCAAAGCTATGGAACGCATCATCATGTACCTAATAAACAATGATATAGGGATTCTCCAAACTCTGGATCCCACACATTTTGGTTTTGTGAATGGTAGATCATGCCTGCTCAACTTGGTTGACTTCTCTAAGTCAGCCACCAGAGCTGTGGATGAAGGCAAGGTGCTTCATACAGCCTACCTTGATCTGGCCAAGGCCTTTGATACCATTCCCCACTCAGGAATCATAGAAAAACTCACTAAGCTAGGCATCAACCCCAATATCACAAGGTGGGTTGCAAACTGGCTCACAGATATAACCCACAGTGTGAAAGTAGCTGACTCCAAGTCAGACTGCTGACCAGTCATGAGTGGAGTCGCACAGGGATCGGTCCTGGGTCTTCTCCTGTTTGGTATCTACTTCTCAGATGTCCAGTCCAACATGAAGGGACTCTGGCTGACAAGGTTCGCAGACAATTGCAAGTTGGGAGCCATTATTAACTCCCCAAGTGAAGTTGACATCCTACAGCAAGGCCTCACTGAGACCAACGACTGGTGTCAGAACCATGGCCTTAAGCTCAATACCAAAAAATGTGTCATCATTCCCTTTGGGAAAAACTCAGTTCCCATGAACTATCCGCATTAATGGTAGTCCACTGAACACAGAAGGCGTTATAAGAGATCTGGGAGAGAGTTACATTTCATATCTAAGGAGAAGGAGAGGAGAAGTTGTCCAGCGGGACGTTTAGGTTTGTGGACAGTACATAAGTTTTGGGGTTCAGATCTGAAAGTTGTATTTGGGGTGTATGAGGGAAGGATGTAAGAGCGGGTCATTTGGTTGGATTAAATATTAGTCTATGTTCTGTAGTGAGCAGGAGAAAATCCAGGTAATTTATGAATTCTAACCAGTTGAGGGACTGGAGGGTGACACAGTGATGAGTGGAATGTTTGGCTTTGGTGGCAAATTTAGAAATTTTGTTATAATAGCTTTCAAGTTTGGAAGTGATGGAAGAGGATAGGTTAGTTAGTAGCGGGACGTCATACAGAAGGGTGGGAAGGAGGTAAGAGGAGACCAGAGTATGCCTAGTAGAAGGAGAGAGGAAATGGTTGTTCCTGTATAGCATACCTAGTTTTTGATGGGTTTTCTTTATATTTTATTGAATATGGTTTTGAACTTGAGGTGTTCATCTATAGTTACACTGAGTAGTTTGGCAAAGGGAACAATTACGATCAGAATGTTGCTTTGACTAAGTACTTGGAAGGAATTTTTATCAAAAGAGAAAGATTTTGAGGGTGTGAATAGTAGTATTTTAGATTTGTTAGCATTGAAAGAAAGGTGATTTTGGCACATCCAGATCTCAGTAGTTGAGAAGGCATTCTGAGTTTTAGATAGCAGTTCAGGGAGGTTACAGGCAGAGCAGACAAGTGTAGAGTCATCTGCATATTGGATGACTTTGGCATTAGGAATAGCAGAGTGAAAGTTACTGATAAAGATATTAAACAGCATTGGTCCGAGGATGGACCCCTGAGGTGCCTTTTTTCCATTTCACAGCCTGAGATCTATCTGACAGATAGCTTGAGAACCAGGAAAGAGTGTTTTGGGAGAGATTTAGGTTTGAGAGGTGACTTAGAAGGTGCTTATGGGAAACAGTATCTTATGCTTTAGAGAGATCTAGGAGCGCTGTGGATACTATTTATTTTATTTTTATTTAACATTTGTTGACCGGGCTAGTCTATCTGGACATAAGTCCATTTTTAGTAGAGGCCCGGGGAGAAAAGCTCCAAAAAATGACAAACAATTTAATACAAATCAAAGTTAGAGGGCACTTGTGATCATGAAGAAAATACAAAATTGTTTTGTTTATGTTAACAATAACAGACAAAATAATTAGAATACAACAACAGTTAAATTCACAATAAAAAATGTCATACCATTAAATCCACAACAATAATTTTTTTTTTTGTTTTGTTAATACAAGGAGTAGAGAGGGGATTAGTGATGGTACAATGAGACAGAAAGAAAAAAAAGGGGGGGGGAATACAGAGAGGTTTGCTAAGAATAATGTAGGAAGGAGAGGTAATGAAGCTGGGAGAAGTAGTTCAAATTTGTAGGTTATGTGGCATATAGAATCAGAATAGCACAATGTGAAATAATTTAGGAAGAGTAATCTAGTAATATGCAGGAAGGGAGATTTTTAGTCAGGGTTGCTGCATGGACAGAGCCAGTGGTTTGTGAGATAAAGTTCTAGCTTCTTTTTGAAGAGTGAGGAAGAGGAGATTGTAGTGAGGTCTTTTGGGAGTTGGTTCCAGCATTTCCCTACTACATAGGAGAAAAGTGAGTCTCCTGCTTTATTATTAGATTTATGTGTGGATACTAAAAGTTTGTGAGATGAGTGCAGGTTAGAAAGATTTTTATAGGGACTGATAAGTTTGGTAAGAATTGGTGTTTTTTCAGTAAAGTAAAGGATTTTTTGTGTTATAATAAGTTGCTGAGATAAGAGTTGATTGTGCAATTCAAGCCAACCAAGTTGTTTTAGGTTGAAGCAGTGGTGAGTTCTAAAAGGGGAGCTGGTAGCAAAACGGGCTATACTATTATAGGCGGTAGATAATTTATTCAGGTTGGTTTTGGACAGGTTAGTATATAAAGGTGATGCATACAAGAGAGTAGAGATGAGGTGGGTGTGGGCAATGGTAGTTATGGCTATAGGAGTAAGGAAAGGCTTAATTTTGTAGAGTGAGCCAATTTTTTTGTGAATGGATTTAATAGTGGAATTAATATGAGCGTCATAGTTTAGGTTATAGTCGATAGTAACCCCTAAAAGTTTTGTTGTTTTGTCAGGAGATATGACTGTGCCATTTTTAGATAAGATAGAGAAATGGAGTGTGTTAGCTTTATGTGTGGGAGTGAATAGCAGTAGTTTAGTCTTATTTGGGTTAAGGAGGAGACAACGCTGTAAGAACCAGTTTTCTACAAGCTGAAAGACATTTTGGGTGAGGGATTGAAGTATGGTAGGGTTAGTGGCTGAGGATATCAAGGTGGAGTCATCAGCATATTGAATGGTTACTGCTTGGGGGATACTAGAGGCAAGATCATTAATAAATATGGAGAATAATAGAGGACCTAAGATAGATCCTTGGGGGACGCCAAGGGAGACAGGAAGAGGGGATGATAGAGTGTTTTCCCAGAAGACCGCCTGCTTTCGATTATGTAGGCATGACTTGAACCACTGTAGTGCCAGAGTATCAAGTGAGAGAGATTTTAGAAGATTCAAGAGAATTTGATGATTAACCATGTTGAATGCTTTAGAAAGATCTATAAATATAGCAGATGAGAAGATGTTATTATTGCGGTTTTTATTTATATGATCGGTAAAGGAAAGAAGAGCAGTTGTAGTGCTATGGGAGGGACGAAATCCATGCTGAGAGGGGCTAGTAGACCATTAAGAAGGAGGTGGTCGAGCAATTGTTGGTGTATACATTTTTCCATGATTTTAGCTAAAGGAGAAAGAAGGGCAATAGGACAGTAGTTTGAAAGTTCTGTTGAGTTTCCACCTTTATGAAGGGGAATAATATGAGAGATCTTCCAGATGGAAGGGATAGTGCCTTCTTTGATGGTTCTATTTATAAGGATAGAGATAGGGTAGGCGATAGCTTTAGCTGCAATTTGAAGATATTGAGCAGGTAATAAGTCAGCAGATGGGGTAGAGGGTTTGAGTTTTGAAAGGAGGGTACTGATGAGGGATGTAGATACAGGTTGTAATTGAAAAGTGGGTGGGCAGGGAAAAGAGGAGGGTGGTGATAATGTAAGAATGGGAGGTAAGGAGTTTGCAAGTGACTGGATATCTTCGGTAAAGAAATTGTTAAAGGAGTCAGGTCCCAGAATCTCGGGCTTGATTGACAGTTTCTAAGAATGAGTAGAGCTGTTATGGTGCTATGTCCTAGTCAGAAGCCATGTTGGGTAGTGGTAAGAAGTTGTTTTTTAGTCAGAAAAAGGCATAAATTGGAGGTGGACGCATTTTATAGGATTTTGGAGATTGGAGAGAGAAGAGCTATAGGGCGGAAGTTTGAAATGTTAGAGTTTTTGCCTCCCTTGTGGAGAGGAAGATTAATGGTGGAACACCAGAGTTTAGGGACATAGGATTCCTTTATGGATCTATTAATTAGGATACTAATTGGGAGCGCTATACCATCAGCAGTAGACTTGAGAAAGGAAGAGGGGATGTTGTCAGGTGCACTGGAACCGGGTTTAAGTTTGGATAGATGTCTTTTTATGTAGTTAGTGGAGACAGGTTTAAGCTCAAACATAGGGGGGAAATTATTTGGGGCCTTAGATGAGGTGGAATGTATGAAAGATGAGTCGTTGTTGGGAAAAATTTTCGTTAGGTCAGATACTGACTCTATAAAGAAAGAGTTGAATAGTGAGGCTAATTCGAGGTCAGATTTACTTGGGTCCGGACAGGGGTTATTTTTGGTCCCTGGGTTGAGGAGTGAGTTTATGGAGTTCCAATAAAGCCTAGGGATTTGGGGATGGTTGGACTGGAACTTAGTGTAGTAGGAATTTTTGTCTTTGAAGATTTGTTTTTTTGCAAAGTTACGGAGCTGTATATATTGGAGAAGGGTTTTGGGAAGTTTATTCTTTTGGTAAAGCTTCCAGGATTTGTCTCTTTGATGCATAATTTGCTTTGTTTCTTTGGTTAGCCAAGGGGCAGTTATAGTTTTTATTCTTTTTTTTCCTTGGTGGAGCTGGGGAGCCAAGGGGCAGTTATAGTTTTTATTCTTTTTTTCCTTGGTGGAGCTAGGGAGCCAAGGGGCAGTTATAGTTTTTAATCTTTTTTTCCTTGGTGGAGCTAGGGAGCCACAGGGCAGTTATAGTTTTTATTCTTTTTTTTCTTGGTGGAGCTAGGGAGCCACGGGGCAGTTATAGTTTTTATTCATTTTTTCCTTGGTGGAGCTAGGGAGCCACGGGGCCGTTATAGTTTTTATTCTTTTTTTCCTTGGTGGAGCTAGGGAGCCAAGGGGCAGTTATAGTTTTTATTCTTTTTTTCTTTGGTGGAGCTAGGGAGCCACGGGGCAGTTATAGTTTTTATTCCTTTTTTCCTTGGTGGAGCTGGGGAATTTAGAGTGTCTAGGAAAGTAGAATTAAAGTGGTCTATGGCTTTATCGAGTGGAAGTGTTTTTAGAATGTTCCAATTCATTTGTTTGAGATAGTTAGAGAAGGTTTTGGGGTCAAATGCACTAAGGTTGCGGGTCTGAATATATTGATGGTGGTGTGGATGGAAGGTGGTTGCACAGCAAATGAAAGCTGGGAAGTGGTCACTAATAGTGTCAGAGATGGTGGCAGAGTTGGTAATTTTATTTGGATAGGTGACTAAGATCCAGTCAAGAGTGGATTCTGGGGGATTTGTTTTATTGGGTCTTGGGATGGAGTGGGTTACTTGAGTAAAGTTAAAGAGGATAATGGACAGGGAGGGTATGGGGCTGTTAATTTTATTCCAATCAATGTTTACATCACCTAGTATGTAAGTTTCATGGTTAATTTTAGCTGAGGCCCATTGGAGTATGACTTCAGGGATTGAGACATTATCTCCGGGTGGGATATAAAGGCCGATGATACAGTTTTTTGTGATTATTCATTTTTAATAAACCAACTGTTAGCTCTGCACTGGCGAATTTAGGAATGGAGTTTGGTAGAGGAATTAAGGTAAGTAGATTGGAACAGATTAATGCAATGCCTCCCGCCTTTTTTCTTTGGGCGGTCACATCTAAGAGTATGAAATCCAGAGAGTAGGATTTCAGAGTCAGAGATGTGGGGTTTGAGCCAAGTTTCAGAGATGGCTACAATGTCAGGTTGGTTATGACTTAGCCATGCTTGAAACTGCTGTGCTTTGTAGTTGAGACTCTGGGTATTGAGTGTGAAGAATTTAAGAGTATTGTAGGGAGATGAAAGGTTAGAGGAAGGGGGAGGGTGATTGCTATTTGTGGGTGGGTTAGGTCCAGGGTTGGGGTGAATGTCTCCAGCTAAGATGAGTATAGGAAGTTATTTTAGTGTGTTTTGGTTGGATTTAAGGTATTCTGGATGGTTTAGTATTTGTTTAAGATTAAGTGTCTTAGCAGTAGTGGAAATAATTTTAGGATTAAAAAGGTGCAGAGAGCTGAGCTGAAATGGCAGAGATGGAAAAGAAATGATTATTTGTGTGAGGGAGGAGATGGTTTTGTGTGGGAGTATGGTAAGGAGTCGAGAGTGGTAGCTAATTGGAGGTATAGGAGCTGGCATGGCATAAAGCTGTTAGGAGTACTTTCTAACATCTATACATCTAGGTATGGTTCGGTTCTAGCCCTATACAGAATTATGCATACTGTCTCTAATCATAGCTTCTATTTTCACATCTGTTTTGTACTCACAAACTATTAGTAAGAATTTTTCCATCTTTGCATCTGCTAAGAATCCCTGTCTCCTCTCATATTGTCACTTCGAGGAACACATGTAAGAAGGTCCTACCCTATTCAACTCATTAGCACATCTCAGCAAAATGACAGTGCAGCAATATCTATCCACACTCTACTCCCCCAATTACAAATCATTTTTCTTAGGTGCCCTCAGAACTTCCCTACCAGGAATTGTCAAGTTAATGTTACTGAGAATCGGATCCCAGGAATGGTATTGGTAGAGGATGGAGGATAAGTCGGTGGGGGGGGGTTTAGTCTTGCAGTTACTGTGCAATGAAATTTAAACAAGATAAGAAAAATCAAAGGTGCACAGTCATCGACGGAGACCGTTTCAGTTTCAACATTATCAAAAATGCAGCGTTATGAATTTAATTTGTAATTACAAATAATGTAGCTAACCCTTCCACTTCCAAACTGCACAAAAAGGCAGTTTTTGTAGCATGCCCTTACTCTGTTGACATGTAACAAAATAGCCTATAATTTATGATGATCCGCATTGACAGAAACACAGTAGAAATATTGGACTGTATGGCTGAAGAGTGATAAAGCCACGGTGGTGCAGTGGTAGCATTGTCGCCTTACAGCAAGAGGTTCTCTCGTTCGATTCACGGCTGGAGCGCCTTCTGTGTGGAGTCTGCATGTCCTCCCCACTGTCAAGTGGCATTTGAAAGACATGTGTGAATGGGCATGCCTTCATTGAAGGTTGGGCATCGAGCTGGCACCTCGGCACCATGAAAATCTACTGCCAATCATTAGCTGACCAGAGTTCTGCTGTGACGACCCCTAAAAGCCGAAGGAACAACATGGTTGAAGAGTGATACATGATTTATCCTTGAAATATAGTACTACCACAGGGTCACTGAAGCATGACTCACTGCTACACATCTGTGGACAGCTTGACAAGGAAACAGTATGATTATGATTTATTTATTTATTTATTTATTTGATATTTGTTAACTGGGTTGGTCCAGCTGGGCTAAAGCCCTTTTTCAGTGGAGACACAGGGAGAAAAGCTCATAAACATTCAAATGCATAACTACAAAGATATAAAAAGATAGCTATATAAAACAAGATTCACACAATTTAAACAACATTTACAAATTAGAGATAAGACATGAGATTGCTAATAGCTTCATACAGAGTACATGTTGCACAAGTAGAAACATTTACACTCTTTATCGTCAGTTCCCCTGAATAGTAGCAGTGGGAACGAACTCATTAGGTACGATCATTTGTGTTTATGCCTATAATGAAATGTAGATACAAGGTAGCGAAAGACAGAAGAAGTAGGAGTGGAACAGAAAAGAAGTACGGTGATACAGGGGAGGGAGGGAGACCGGTTGGCCGAGAGAAGTAAGGTCAGTCTCAGGGATGATTACACTGACCTAGTCTTAAATTGCTTAGGTGGTTTTATAATGCATTTCAGAAATGATGTTTGGGCTTAATAATTTGAATGTCAAGTGGAAGTTTATTCCAGTTTTCAGCTGGTGAATAGCTGAAAGGTTTTTGCTGAAGTTGCTCTTTGGCTCGTATATGGTAAGGCGATGTTGTTCTGAGCTCCGGAGTGTCCTGGGTGGGGAGCAGGAGGAGATAATAGAGGAAATGCTGGGACAGAAAGACGGATGGTGCAGTACAGAGTGAATTATCTGAAGCTGAGAGAGGAGAAGGTTATAAGGAAGCTCTAACCAGTTTAGTTTCCTGAGTGCTAAGCAGTGATGACAAATGTATGGGAGTTCAGCAGCAAATCTGGCAAATAGGTAAAGGATTGTCTTTGAATCTGGCAACATACACTCAGCAACATCTGTACTTGCCTTGCTAATAGTAAGTAACGACATTTACTGTGTGTTATTTGGTGTTTTATTTCAGCCTTATCTGGTAGCTTATCTCAGCATTGAATGTACTAGAATAAAGAGATGACAGCACTTTAAGAAGCATCCTGAAAACAAAAAGGTGAATATCTGAGCGAGGGGCCTGCTTGACAGCTCCTCTGAGGTAAAACCACTGCTTCTGCTTTCTGTAATGGAAGGTGCTACGGGCTTTGACTACTGAGCTGCCTGAAGGACTCCATGATGAACACCAAAGGTGATCTTGCATTCTTTGCTGCACTGTGATGAGCACCAAAGGTGAGGTTGCATTCTTTGCCGCACTATGATGAGCACCAAAGGTGATCTTGCATTCTTTGCTGCACTATGATGAGCACCAAAGGTGATCTTGCATTTTTTGCTGCACTCTGCTGAGCACCAAAGGTGATCTTGCATTTTTTGCTGCACTGTGCTGAGCACCAAAGGTGATCTTGCATTCTTTGCCGCACTATGATGAGCACCAAAGGTGAGGTTGCATTTTTTGCTGCACTGTGCTGAGCACCAAAGGTGATCTTGCATTCTTTGCCGCACTATGATGAGCACCAAAGGTGAGGTTGCATTCTTTGCTGCACTGTGATGAGCACCAAAGGTGATCTTGCATTTTTTGCTGCACTGTGCTGAGCACCAAAGGTGATCTTGCATTCTGTGCCGCACTATGATGAGCACCAAAGGTGATCTTGCATTCTTTGCCGCACTATGATGAGCACCAAAGGTGAGGTTGCATTCTTTGCTGCACTGTGATGAGCACCAAAGGTGATCTTGCATTTTTTGCTGCACTGTGCTGAGCACCAAAGGTGATCTTGCATTCTTTGCCGCACTATGATGAGCACCAAAGGCTATCTTGCATTCTTTGCCGCACTATGATGAGCACCAAAGGTGAGGTTGCATTCTTTGCTGCACTGTGATGAGCACCAAAGGTGATCTTGCATTCTTTGCTGCACTGTGATGAGCACCAAAGGTGATCTTGCATTCTTTGCCGCACTATGATGAGCACCAAAGGTGAGGTTGCATTCTTTGCTGCACTGTGATGAGCACCAAAGGTGATATTGCATTCTTTGCTGTATTTGTCTCGATCAGAACTGCTGCAACAGTAAAATGTTACTGATGGAAGTAGATTTGGGTCACCTTTTTTCCCTTCAGTAATAGAATAAGAGGTAAAACATATTAAGACTTCTTAATGTACCACTTTCTAGAGAAAAGGACAGCCCCAGCCCCCTCTGTCTGAACCTGGCCCCCTCTTTTTCCTGCAGTGTTTGAAATACTACGCCTTCAAACTGGTGGCGGTATGTTAGCTTTGGTTTAGAGGGATGACAAAATTCAGCAGGCATGCAATGATAAATGTTTTGAAAAAGAAAAATCCACTTTCAGTTATACTTAATGAAATATAAGTAAGAATACTTATCAGGTTCATTTTTCATAATGTTCTACTTCACTGCACCAGGGAATAATTTATTTCCTTCTTGATCCTATATCCTGCTATCTCTGCAGTTCTACTGCCATGTCAAAATGTTGAAGTCGTGATTGACTATTGAACAGAAAACAAGTAATATTTTAAAACGCTCAGATTTTAGTGCATCCTAAATATTTCAGGCACTTAAAGATGCACAGATATTTTTTATAGTGCAAACTAAGCGTGAGTAATATTTACATTACACCGCCACTTTATGCAGTCAAGTCATTAGGTGATTTAACAGGTTGTTCACAGGATGCCGTTTATTCAGTCACTAGAAGATAACAGAGCAGATAGAACTATATGTATTTGTATTTCATTAATTCATCTGTGCCCATTTTAAAGGATCTTTTTGCCTTTCTACATTGTTTCATAATAAGGATGGTTTCCCCGATACAGCTTCACTCTGTCTACATAGCCATAAGCTCTGGGAGTCTGAATCATTAACTGGCCCAGAGATAAATCTCTCAAGGCTCAGAATATAAAATGGCTAATTTTTGGTATGTCTAAATGCTACCCCATGATATGAAACCTTACAGTGGATTTTTGTTTTATGCATTTTAAATGTTTATATAATGTTATTTAGTTTAATAAGTTAACAGAAGGATCTGGTACGTTATAGTCATTAATATAGTCATTAATATCTGCAAAACAAT
Organism: Protopterus annectens; assembly: GCF_019279795.1. Taxonomy (NCBI): domain Eukaryota; kingdom Metazoa; phylum Chordata; order Ceratodontiformes; family Protopteridae; genus Protopterus; species Protopterus annectens. Next base: position 1,471,987,124 of record NC_056726.1, read on the forward strand.
CTAATTCATTAGAATAGAGGGATGGCTGTCAAGGTTCAAGTACCAGCCTCAGTGATGGAGTAGGTGGATGGGTGATGGAGGAATGAAAGGGCAGATTCCAATCATCTCCATCAGGGATGTATGCCTGGTCACACTCAGGGGTAGAATCCGGTCAAAAGTGATGGTCACTCTGAGTTAATAACTACGAGTGTGGCAGGATGGCTTGACTGTATGCTCATGGAGGCAGGCACAGACATTTTCAGACTAATTGCATGTCATCCACTTGGATGTTACAGGCATACATAGGGAATCAGTAAACTGTATCCATCTGTGGATATGACGGTCCCACCTCTGATTCATCTGATCCTCACCCAGCAATGGTGAGTAACAGAACTCCCACCACAGGAACAAAAAGATTACAGTGGGTTGGGGAACAACTGATAGCCAGCAGATGATGGCATAAAATAGAGATAAAGAAAAATAATATCACTAAAACAGAATAATGTTTCAACTGACGGGTGGGATATAGAATTAAATATATTATGATGGAAAGAACAAGTAATAAAGCTAAGTTTGATATAATGAGGGTCATACACAGTGGGAGGATGACAAGTACACACACAGTAAAGTGCAAGTTCCCTTAAGAGCGCACAGAGATCACAGTCAGTCTGGAGCTGGTTTCTTCCTCTTTCTCCAGATCCCTAATAAGACTCCCTACTAGCACAGCTATAGGGTTAAGATCTCAGCCGAGTGGTCAAGCCAAAACCTCCGGCACCCTCTCTGTCCAACCAGTCCTTTGTGCCCCTACCCAAGCAAGTAACTCACACACACACACACACACACACACACACACACACACACACACACACACACACACACACACACACTTTGAGATTTGATTTATTTACAAACACACAGACACTCCTGGGGAAGGCTGGCACAGGTTTACTAGCTATGCCCCCTTCTGCCCAAACTATAAGGTAGTTGTCACTGCCACTAACTGCTACTTATCAGCTACTAGAAGGCCCTTACAAAGGGTGTCCAGTGCTACTATGTAATGTTACTGTTATCCAAATAGTAAGTGTGACCAAAAGAAAGGCTATTTAGGAGTGGCCTGTACAGTGTCACCAGATACATATGCAAGTACTGTAAGAGTTTAAATATGTTTCATAAATATGAGCCACAAAGATAGGTTTAAATATATTTAATAATAAATAATAAAAGAACAAGACAATACTCAATTACTCAACACAGTGACTACAGAGTTTAGAATCATAGGAAATATTTTAAAATAACATTGCAGGACAGTCTGAAATAAATACAAAAAACATCTAAACGAATATTTACTATATTCCTAACTATATCTAAAATAAATTACTGTAATCTATACAGAACCAAACATGAAAGACTGAAAAAAGACATAATTTTTTGTAGAAAGATTAGCAAGCAGTCCTCTATCAAAGACATCAAGGAAGATACATAATTGTTCCCTTTAAAAACATAAATGTTTCAGTTCTCTGGCTCCTGAATGCACACAATGGTACACAGGTCTTTAATAATCTACTTAGGCCAATGGGAAAGTGGGGGGACAGTAGCAAGCCAAGAAAGAAATCTGTATGAGTTACACAGCTGGAAAAGATAATGCAGTTTATAAGCTGAGATACTGTAGACGTTGTGTTAAAAGGTCAGGTATTCTTTTGGTAAAGCTCACTGAAGCCTGGATGCACATGACAATCTGTACCCAGCTTCATGCATGGAGAGAAATGGGTTGCTTATAAATGTTTTGCCTTTACTGATTCCCTGTATAAGATGCAGCCATTAGTCAGCCAGGTAAGGAGTTAGAAATGTGACAAAAATGTCACTCAGGATCCTGTACTGAAATGCATAGCAGCATCCATCTATGTTATCCACAGGGGAACTGAAGGCAGAAAGTAGCAGACACATCACAAGGGAGTAGGACAACTTTCAAAAATAAGATCATGCTTTTAACTCATTTCTGTTATATCTATTTCTTAATCAGATAAGTTTGTTAGCATTTTATTTATTCCTTAACCAGATAAGCCCACTTGGGTATAAGTGCCTGTTTTCAGAGGTAACATGGGAACAGTTTTACAATTAATGACTCGACCAGCCACACAGCAGGCAGCAAGAGACTTTTTGGAAGTATACATCTCTCAGCTTCACAGAATGGAAAGATCTTGGCCTTATATTTTAAATATGTTCTTCATAAAATGTGCATTTTTCTGTCAAATCACTGTAGATTGAAGTCATTAAATAATGATTTACATTTGAGTTTTCCACTTCATATCCCTCAGAAAATGCAAGCTAACACAAATATTGTTATTCTG